>NC_056735.1:1004098825-1004206325 GCF_019279795.1 Protopterus annectens | reverse complement strand
TTTCTACCATTTGCTTGTTGCACTTGGACGGGCACACCATAGCAAATTGTTTTAGATTCAGTTAGTGGCTCTACGTGGTGTGTAGAGCCACGCAAACAAGGTAAATGCTGTGGCATGCAAATTACAGTATAAGCAGCTGAATTGTATGCTAATAAACTAATCCAAGATGGAGGAGCTATTCAACAAGCTATAAAGCAACTGTGTAGACTCAGTGCTGGTTTTTATTGGAATACAGCCACAGAAAATAGTCTACACAGAAACAATGCTAGGGCTGCTGTTGTTTTAATTCATGTATTTGTGCAACAGGCTGAAGTCTGTGCTGCTGCTGCTGCTAACAGACCAACACCAGGAAGGTGAAGAGTTTTCAGACTCCAGTTAACTTATTACAATCTACATGATGTGGAAACTGTAGAGTGCTACAGGGTGAATAGAGACACAATACAGGAGATCTGCAACTTCTGTCACCCTCAACTCAGAGCCAGTGCAAACCAAGGGGAGCCCATCCCAGTGGAGACAAAGGCATGTGTAGACTTTCAATTTTAGCTACAAGTACCTTTCAGAGACCAACAAGGGACATGCTGGGGATATCACAGTCATCGACATCCCGGATCCTATATCATTTCTTGAATGCTAGTGACCGCATATATATTCCCCATACTCCTAAGAATAGGGACAGAAATATGCAGGAGTTCTACCCCGTAGCACGCTACCCTGATGTACTGGATGCCATAGATTGCACACATGTAGAAATTCTGGCACCACCCAGGGAACAGGGAAGGCTCTACGTAAATAGAAAGGAATTCCACTCTATTAAATGCAAAGTCATGTGTAATGCCAAGGGAATCATTTGAATGTGTGCGGGGATATCCCACAGGGTCATTTACTGGGGGATGCAAGTTATGCATTGGAACCATGGCTGATAACACCCATCAGAAATGTACACACACCTGCTGAAGAATGCCATAATGAGGCACATGCTCAAACCAGAAATATCATAGAGCATGCGTCTGGGCTGCTAAAGTTACGGTTCCGGTGCCTAGGTACATCTGGGGAAACCCTGCAGTACAATCCGTGCACATGTTCTGAAATATTTACAGTATGTGCCATGCTACATCATTCTGAGAAAACAGCTTCAGCAGAATCAACAAGGGGAAGGGGCATACATCCCACCACCAATGGCAAGGTCACCACATCCACACACAGTTGTGGAGTCAGGGGGGAACCAGCAGCTGCGGTGTGCATAGGCGGATGTATGCAGGCTCAATATGCCCTTGTAGTGGCTGAGAGATAAAGCACAGCACACTCACTCACCAACTAAGGGCCTAAAACCTTACTCCTATGCACATATATATAGTAACATTGATGCCAGGCAATGCTCACAAACTTTATCTATCCATGTAATGTCTGTGTGCTGCCTGCATCAGACAGAGCCAGCCCTGAACTAAAACTGTTGCAACTGCTGGATTTACAAGGTAAGTGTTGAACCTGGAGTGCATTGTTTAATAATATGACTGCCATATCCTTGCAGGTAGTTTAAGCAAGTAAAAGGTGGGAGATTTGTACAGAAATTAACTCAACATGTGATAGCAAAAACTTATTTGACTTATATGTGTCTATTATTAAGTAGTAGGCCTCAGGTATCAAAGATTCACCCAATCATACCTCTCAAAAGTAGTGATGGTCACTGCATGCCCTCAGTTTAGTACCATACTTTTGAACGGGAAAATCATTAAAGAGAGAAGTTAGCAAGTAATGATACATATTTCAGTTTCAGACTTCACAACCATCACAAGATAATTAATAATAATGATGGGAAAAAAGGTTGATGCTGTCAACTGTCTAACTTTCTAAGACCAATACAAGTCAAAGGTACAATTGCCAATTCAACATCACAAATACAGATATACTAAGCATTAAGTCAGTCATGCACTCTGCACATCAGACACAAAGCTTATGTATCTCTGAAACCAAAAAATAGAAGACAGGAATATGGCAGTTATCATCATTTGCACAGGGTATTGTGTGTGTGGGGGGGCAGGAAGCCTTTGCTAACACAAAAGATTGGTAAGTGTGTGTGAGTAAGAAAGAGAAGCAGGCCAACATTTAGATAAAGTAACAGATGGTCAGTGTGACAAAATGAGTTTTAAGCTTCATGGCTGAACCATGGAAGTGTTGTGCGTGTGCCTGTATAGGTCCTCTAGGTGAAAATGATGTGTGAGTGTCTGAACGAACACAGCCAAGCTCTGTGCTAGCTCTACATCTTGGTATATCAGACAAGTATGAGCCGTGTATGGTAGATGTGGCAGTTCATCATTGTCGTACCCAACCACGAGAACAGGCTCTGCTAGGAGTTGCACTGGCACATTCCTGCCCACTGTCAGATGCACTGCTGCTACCTGAACATGACTGATGACTGCTCGATGAACTCCCCTCACAAGGACACCCCGGATCATTACCCCATGACCTGGCATGTCTGAGTGTGGACAGCCCAACCACTAAGAGAGCAGTGGAAGTACTTTCACTATGGGTGCATAATCGGCAATGGTCATGTTGGCTAACAGCAGATGATGTGGCTGATCTATGCCCATGAAGATGCCATCCTCCTCCCAGCAGATGTTCCATCACAGACATGCTCATTTCAATATGTCATTCATCCGATCCATTGAATTGGCAACACAGTGGAAGCAGTCACACATGTCAACCTGTACCACATCTACAACCCTAAGCATTTCTTTATAGGACCTATGGGAATATGCCTGTGCCTCCATGATGGCCGTAAACATATGTTGAGTGGTATGGGAAGAGTCACCTGGATCAGGTGGGGGATGGACAGCAGGCATCCTTCAAACACCCTAAAATCCTCCTGCATGGCACCTCACCCACACTTTAGCTACAGCCAGAGTCAACAGGCACTGAAGCCACAGTAACCACACTTCCCTGATTGATTGTCTCACCCTCCACCTCTCCAATATCTGAGGGCTCACTGGAATGGGTAGGTGTAGACCTACTGGCAGTGTCCTATGGAATTTCAGATAGTGGCTGTATATCAACCTCAGGGTCAGATTCAACCTCTGCACCCCCCGGCTGTGTTTATGTTTGGCCACCATCATTGTCAGAGTCTGCTGATACTCTGACATCAAGTGGTAGAAGTCCCACACTTCCACTGTCAGGATCACCTGTGATAATAAGCAACAAACACAGGCAGTAATTAATACCTACACTACTATAGTCCAAAATATGCTAAAGAACTAATAGTGGTGCCACTATTAAAGACAGTACATCAATACACACAACAGTCTTGACTTCAGCATCACACACTAAAGTATTTCTTTGAACTGATCATCAGTACTGAGATAAAAATATTTTGCTCACCTTGTGCAGATGATAGTATGCTCCCTATGTCCGATGGTCCTGGAAGACATTAATCAAAAAGTAAGGACAACATCATCACAATTAACAGTAAAAAAGAGGTAAAACATTTTGCTCTGTATATGTCCATTAACTATACTTTCAACAAGAACATGGATGACAAGCCCATCCTAAGCCCCATGTGTAATCAATCAGAATGTGTTAACTGTAGCAATCTTCAATCCCCACAACCAATTTATTGTTAATCAGAACTAACTTACTGATGTAAATATTTTGCTATACAATGGTATTTAATAACTGAAATACAAAAGCCTACCTGGAAGTTCCTCCTGGGACATACTTGCTGTCCCTGAAACAGTACCACCAGTGTCAAGGAAGTGCTGTTCTGCACTTTCCTGGGAGCTGTCTGGATCCCTGACAGTGGACATGAACTCTTCATTTGCTCTTAGTGGTGGCTCTGTAACAGGGCCTCCAGGTACCTATCTGAACATGGGCCACTGCAGCTACTCTCCTCCATTCAGATGAGATCTTGTCAGTTGCCCTATGGCACACCTGATCATATGTCCTGCTCTGGATGCCTATTCCACTTGACATCAGCAATTATCTGATGACAAATTTGCATTCTGCCTGACATATCTCCATGTCCCCTCTCAAGCAGAAAGGCACCATGTCACCTAAAAGCTTCCACAATGACCTGATTCCCAGGGTCACTGAAGGGTGGTTTTCAGGGATTGAGATGCCTGGGTGCCATAGTCCAAGGTGTCCAAAAAGACAACAGAAGGATAATATGCATAAGTATCACATAACTACAAAATAACCTTTCCCAGATAAAACAGAAAAGGTAGCATCTCAGCATCACCCACTGGAAAAACATAAAACAGTCTAGATATCTGAAATATGAACAACAGGCTGGATACAGAAAAAGGGAGAATAACAATAGCAACATATATTTGTTTGTGTCATAACAGAAATGCATCTTTCCTCCCCCACCCCAAAAAAGAGCAGGAAAATGACACATTTTGCTAACAAGCCATCATTGAAATGCTAAAAGTGCTATTAAATGAAATGTCCATGAAACATGTCTACAGACTTAACACAGAACATTCCATTTTAAGGTATAGGCCAGTCATGTATACCTGTGATACAGATAAAAGTGTAACATTTGCTAATCAGTATATATATATTTTTAACAGATTTTTCTTAATGACATTTCAGCATATGCAGTATATAGCTGAAAAATGCTAGCATACGTTCTCAAGTTCAGTAATCTTCTGTGCAGATCTATCCCAAAGTAATAGCCTCTTTTCTGAGTTTTCCACATAAGCAAGTCTTCTCAACTTCAAGTTCCCTAGCAACATGGTTTCATTTTTATGGTGTAGATTCAGGGCTGTCAACATGGTAAAGATGCAAATCAGGTACAAACTCAATTAGAATTGCTGAATCCCAAATACTTAGCTCTGTGTAGCACATGTAAACATAGTGTAGACATTCCTAACCTAGACTAGTAGCCCACCCAGGAAGGAGACAGAATTCCTACAGAACACCTGCATACAGGATGTCTGTAAAAGTGCAAAGGTAAAAAACAATACATTGTTGCAATTTTTGTTTTCCATCTCGCAACTGCACTTAGCGACATTGCACTGAGTTGCGTGGTGGTCGGTAAGGTTCCCCAACACCTGCAGACAGGACTCAAGACAGCCAATAATTGAAAATGGATAGATTCAATTAATTATGTTGGGTATCTTGCAAGCACACTAAGCAGGGTTGCATGGCAGTTAACACAGAGAACTTAAGAATGAGTAGGGAATTCTGGAAATGTCATGTAACGAGTCATGTGACAGCAGGTGTAAGTGTAGGGGCTGGAGTACAGATGGTTCTGATTTCTAGTATAGGGTATACAACCTGTTTTTACTGTTGTGACATGGCAGTTTCTAGCAATTAATTGAAAAATAGACAAGTGTTATTTCAACATTCTTGTGGCAACAGGTATATGTGTAGGACTGCCATACACATGATCCTGGGTTCTAATACATGATATTCCATGCATTTTTACTGTTGTTCTACTTCCCATTATATTCACTCTCACTTATAACACTTTAGATAGTGGAGCTGATATGAATTATATCTATGAGGGATAAGACACCCTTATTGTGTTTTCAGATGTATGACTGAGGGTATACTGTCTATTATATTTCTGTAAGTCTAATTCTGCTATCTTGACTTGCATGTCTTTCACAATTACATAACAGAAAAAAACACTCTGGATGCACACTTGTTGCAGAAACAGATGCAACAGTAGAGGACGGAGGCAAACCCCTGCTTGAATGGAGGTGACCAGCAATGTAAACAAGTGGCCAATGCAGCTGGTTTGTTGAATGACAGACTAAAAGCTGATGATGTAGTTGTGATAGGTCCTGTTTGAACTTCCAAATACAAATCCTCCAACTCCTGTTGTAGTCCCAGATGAACCAAAACTGAAACCTGTGGACACCCAAACTGAAACCTGTGGCACCCAAAAGGGGTACATTTTAATTAATTTTAATTTGTTTTAATAATTGTGTGCTCTTTATAAAAGCTGTAATACTAAGGTCAATTAAAGCTTAAGGAATGTCCACAGGTTTTCAGTTTTAAGAAAAATATTGTTAATTGGACCACCTGTTGAGCCATGGAAGTGTTTATCTCACAGCTCTGAATAGGACTAGAGATAGCATGCATGAAAGAGTAACTAACTTCCCTAGTTGCCATGTGTGTGGTACACACACACACACACACACACACACACATGGGAATGACTGACACAGATTTCCCTGCTGTCCCCCCCTTCTGCCCAGAGTACAGAGTAGTTATCACTGCCACCAAAGACTCCACAATCAGCTATTCTAAGGCCCATAACAAAGGGTGTCAAACTATACTGTGTAATATTAATACTAATGCAATGACAGTAGTTGACCCAAAACAGATAGGCCTCCAGGAGTTGCCCACACAAAGTCACCAAATTAATATTAGCACTCTCAAAGGTTAAATACTTTCTAAAAGGTCCAGCCACAATAAAAGTTTTAAATATATTTAATAATAAATAATAAATGATCACAAAAATACTGAATATATATTTACAGTAAACCACAGAGTTCAAATCACAGGAAATATTGAAAATAACATTGATGGCAGACTCAGCCAAAGAAAAATAATATATAAACTAAGCTTCACTATATTTTCCTGACTGAATCTAAGAGAATTACTATTCCCTACTTACTTAACAGAGCAAGGCAGATGATGTGAAGAATGGTCCTTCTTGTTGTCAAGCCCAAGACAGAGCACTCGGTTCTGAGATATTTCTCTTTGTAATATCTAAAATGTCCAAGATGGCTGGGCAGAACGACCTCATCTGGTCACCTGACTATAGGTTCTCACACTATTCTCCTTTGAGGCTTGAGACAGGATGTTAGCAGAGATGTGATAAGATGCATATCTAAACTTTTGCTAATGTTAATGACAGTTCCTGGGACTTTCACTCTTTTTATTGAACTAATGAACAAAGGCTTCTTTCAGTCACATACAATACTGCTCACTTTTCCTAGGCAGATCTGATGTAGTCATCAGTAAAAATTGTAGAACACTAAAAGTATTGTTAAAACATTCCCAAAGATTGCTCTCACTGTTTGGTTCCCACATTAATCATATTTTTAGACAATTATTCAAAATATTTTACTTGAAGAAAAAGATAAGGACTGGATAATTGAAATGGGGAAGACCTAATTGCTACTAGAATTTATAAACTATGATCACTTATGAGTTTTATTAGCATTTTAAGTTATTATGAAACTGGAAATGAGACTTATTAATCAGAGATAACCAGAAGAGGGTAGTAGTGCCCTGGCCTACCCCCAGAAGGCCCATTGTCCCACCCCAGTTGAGGTACATCCCCAGGGGGGCACAAGAATGGCTATAATCAGCACTCAACTGTCTACAATAAAGGATCCACTGAACAAGAAGAACCAAGCATGTGGCAGACTGCTTTATTTATTTATTTTTATTTATTTACAAGCATGGTATTACTAACAATCTTTCTCCCAACAGCAAAAAAGCAAGAACAACAAGGAGAAATAGATAATAGAAAATAAATTATTTGGTCTCCAGCCAAAAACCAGAAGTGGAACACCAGCCTAATGAATTATTTTGCTTATCCCACATCAGTCTGAAATGGAAATAGGCTCATTACAGCTGAGATCACCAAGACTATGAAAACCAAAGACCTTCTGGAGTTCAAGGCTACTGAGTATTGCAACCATTCCTACCATAGGCTGTATCTCCCTTCTCAAGAGTGGCTAGGCTATTCAAGCCTTGAGTGAATTTGTGAATTTATGAATACTTATCCAATTATCCAAGACCTGTTTGAATGAAGATAGTGTATTGCACTGCTTTATCTTAAGGGGTATCAATTCCAGAGGTGAGGGAGATACTGAGTAATGAATTTGTCTCTCCACCTTGTTTTTTTTTATCTGTATAAACTGATTTAGATTCCCTCATTCTGGAATTTTAGGACTGCTTGTGAAGGTACACGAGTACCTGTACTGTTGGGTCTCTTAATTCTTGGAAGGCAAGGCATAGTTCTCCTGAGAGAAACCCGTGAGACACAGAGAAGAATGACAGTGCTTCTAACCTTTTCTGGTAGATTAGGGTTTTTAAGTATGTGATCTTTTTTGTTAGGAATGCCTGAGGTCTGTCCAGATGTTTGATATGTCTGATGAGGTCCGTCCCAAAGGGGAAATTGTATTCAATAATTGATCTGATTAGGGCTGTATACAAGAGAAGATTGACATATTTTAATCTAGAAACTATTCTCTTTGTGATTAGCTAAGCCAAGTAAAAGGATTTCCTGACAATCATTGCTACATGTTGAAAAAGCAGAACAAATTATCAACCTACATAGGTGCCTGAAGCTGTTGAAAACTGTGGGAGAGGAGGGTGAGAGGGGCACTTAATGATCTAAAAAGGGCAATTTTTAATACTATTCACTACCACAACATAGATTCACTTGGATGGCATTTTGAGCTTAGCCAATTCTCTTTTGGTGCTTGAATTAACATTTATCGATTGGTCTTATCTATTCCATGGCTGATAATTATATATTAGCTCTATTAAGAATAACTGTGATCATACCATAAATAATTTGAGGGGATCCATGTAAGGGATGTTGGGAGAAACTATCCTGCATGTTGGTTAAGTCATTTGGGGATTCAATAACTACTCCTAGCTTGCAGTCATCTCAGACTTAGTCAGCCAAAGACCTTTGGTATTTCATTTTATTTATTTATTTATGTATTTATGTATTTATTTTTTACACTAGAGTTTCAAACAAACATTGAGCCATTTGCTAAACAAACAATACTGTCTCACAATGAAAACAGACTTAGCAGGAGCAGTAAACTTCTCTACCTAGAAACTCACATTCATTGAAATGGCATGAAAACTGACATTCATTTTGCATCCGTCCAGTGGAGAACTAAGCTTACCTCCGGGCTGTTTTGAAACCATAGGTTCCTTATACATTTTTAGTACCATGCATAGATGTATGCATTCTTTGATTCACCTTCCTGATTGTATTAAATTATATTTCTTGTATAATACAGAACCACTTGTTAAAATGTGCTTTAAATTTGTAGTTTTGAACAGTCTTGCAGTAAGCAATGAAACAAAATGTATGAAGCAATAATGACAAAACTATCTATTTCCGAAAATTTCAACCATAAATGGCCACTCAAACCTCTGTCATTACAATCCACCATTATCAGTAAATATGCAAAATCTCTGCAGAAATGAGTCATATAAATAATTCCACATTAAAGGGATCTGTAACTAATGAAGAGGTTGCTGCTAGCAAACAGCTTTATATTTCATTGTTTCATCTACAAATAAAGTGCCTGTTGCCCTTGAATAAATTGCCTATGTTACATTAAAAAGGGTAAGCTAGTAATATTGCAATAGGGAATGGATGGTAAACTGATAACAGGTTCATAATTACTAGGTAACTCCTCCAAAGGAGGACATTCACATGACTGAAGCATCCATTCCCTTTAAAGCACAACACAATACAGTATCAGCGACCCATCTGCATACTGTGGGAGTAGTATCCACAGCCTTCTGCATCAAAAGTATGTATACTACCTGTTGTGCTACTAAGAATACAACGAGTTTTACTTAAGCAGCACTAAACTTCTTTTCCCCTGAAACTCTCAGCTCCTTGTAAAATCCACTTGACACTCAACTAAGTCTTTCAACTTCAGAGCACAAGAAATCTGAAAAACAAAATTTATTTTGGGGGGGGGGCAAAAACCAGGGACGCATTTAAATACTGCTTGTATAATCTTAGAAAGTTGCTAAAGCAACACTGGGGCATTTTACACACAATGCATCGGAAAAAGGGAGGCCAGCACCAAAAGTGTAAAAATTAATATTTTTTCAATGTGGCAACACCAATAATGGTCAAGTCAAACCAGTTTTAGCAACACCTGCCTTCCTCAGTGACAAAATACAAATACATAAAACAACATAATCACCTTATATAGAACAAACATTAAATGACACACCTATTTCATTGAATAATTATAACTGATCAGTTAGACCTGGGGAAAATAATCCACCTAACCTAATGATCCAACTTCTTTTCTTTGGATTAAGTAGAGAATGCCACCCTATTTTATTGGTTCTATTTCCCTAAATTTTGTCTATCACCATAAATGTGAACCTTGCAGAACTGTGTTTCATAGTAAGTCTAAATAAAACACTGGAAGCTCGCTTATTCCTGATATCACTAAAATGTTGGGATATGTGTATGCGAAGTGGGCGAGAAGTCTGACCAATATAAAAAGCATAACATGAACAGATTGCTAGATAAATTAACCATTCAGTGCTACAATTAGCAAAGAATTTTATATAATAAACCATACTTGTATTTCTACTTGAGAAGTGTTTGGATTTAAACATATATTTGCAAAAAGAACAAAAACTACAAGGGAAAGAACCTATCAACCTATCTCCCATGAGAGTCAATTGTTGAGAAGAGGGACCTAAGCCCCTCCGTTGTTTGTAATGGTCAAAATAAGAACCAAGAGACCGTCCCTTACAATAGGAAAATAGACACTTAGGAGTGAGAACCTCAGAAAGCATATTTCCAATATCTATCAACAATATCCATGATAACATTAATATTCCATCCAAATGTGGTAAGAAATCTGATCTTGCCAGTCTCCTGGCTAGATTTATCCCAATATTCCAGTAAGTCAACCCTATTGTGTGCAGAAGCCCAATTCCTGGCAGATATAATATTACTATGGCCACAACCTCTGGACTGAAATCTATAAACCAAATCTTGTTGATAATGCCAGTAACTATCTGAGGATGAACAAATACATCTAATACATAAAAACTGTGATTTGGGTATATTGTTGATTATATGACATGGATGGAGACTGGTGGTGAATAACAAATTATTATATTCAGGATATTTCTGAAAAACCTGAGTATTAAGGATATTGTCCAGATTCCTGATTACAGTCACAACTAGGAAACTGATTTATTGAAAATCACAATTCAGTATAAACTCAAACCCTCATTTATTGTCATTTAAGTATTGGACAAATTCAAACAAATAAGTTTTGTCTGCCTGCCAAACCATCTAACAATCATCAAGATAATGCCCCGCTATACATCTATTTTATCCCTGAAAATATTATGATCCATATCATATATCAAGTGATCTTCTAAAAATCCCATAAATAGGTCTGCATAAATGAGGGCAAAAGAAGCCCCCATAGCAGTTCCCTATACCTGCCAGTAACATTCACCCTGAAAATAAAAGATGTTTTTGACAAAACATGTTCAGCCAAACATACTAGTAGTGTATTAAATACCAGAGGATATATATCTGTCTTATCTAACCAATATTTTAAGGCCACCAAGCCTGCCCAATTGGGTATGTTGGTGTAAAGGGCTGCAACATCCAATGTACAAAGTCACCAATTGGACTCTAACTGCATCTCAGAAATTATTTTCAAAAATTGGGTGATGTCTTGGATTCTAGATCCCACTAACTTTAATAGGGGTTGCAAATATTGTGTCAAGAACATTGATAAAGGTTCTGTAAGGGAGTATATACCTGAAACAATCAGCTTGCCAGGTGAATGATGCAGATATTTATAGATCTTTGGTAATAAATATAAATATTGTCTTTGCGGATCCCTCACTGTTAGATGCTGTACAACAGAATCACTAATTATACCTTCTTCAACAGCTTTCTGTAAAAAAGCATCAATCTCTGTCTTAAATCTAGCAGTGGGATCAAGTGGCATAAGCATATAATATCTTGCATCCCCTAATTGTCTCTGAACTTCAGAAACATAGAAAGTCCAGTCCATAACAACCACCTTTCCACCTTTATCTGCCGGCAAAATCACTATGTTTTTGTTGTTACTCAAACTGTTAAGAGCCAACTGTTCATCAGCAGGAAGGTTGTGGGGCAGTATTTGGGATTGACTCATCCTAAAATGTAGATCTTTAACAACCAAATCTTGGAAAATAGAGACATTTTGATTCATTGGGGACATAAAAATCGACTTATAATATCTGAATTCAGTAGATCTTTGAGACTGAACATTATTACCAAAGTACAATCTAAGATTAAGCAGATGGCAAAATGCTAACACGTCATATACTAATATATCTTCTCTCACAAAAAAGCCAGGGACATAATTCAAGCCTTTATTCAAAAGTTGTTTCTCTACATCTGATAATTCGACAGAGACATTATAGCAGTCATTTATCGGGGTATCAACACCTGAAGAAAGGTTTTGACATTGTTTGTTTTTCCTATGTTTTCTTTCACCCCTGTGTGTTCTGTTCCTAAAGGGTAATCAACCGTTTGCACCAGCTGTACTACAGTTGCATTTTACCACACACACACACACACACACACACACACACACACACACACACACACACACACACACACACACACACACACACACACACACACACACTGGGGCATTTTACACACACTGGGGTATTTTACACACACACACACACACACACACACACACACACACACACACACACACACACAAGAAAACTCTCCTCACTACATATGCCAAGCAGCAGGACTTCTTTTGTAGTGACTCATTTTTAAATAATAAAATGCAGAGTGGAAAAGGCTGACATCATATGCATGTATGTTTGAAGCTCAAATGTTTGTGCTTTACCTCTGCATCTTCAGGATGCATGTGTTACAGGCACTAGTAAACCCTGCATTCTTAATGCTTTTCAAGGATCATAAAAAGGGCTGTGCAACATTTTCAAACATTGCAATTGATAACATGAAATCATTGTCTAAATATGCAAGGAGTGAGAAAGAAAAAAAGTGTACATACAGCCAGCCACAGAGAGACAAAAACTGTCTGCTGAAAAGAAGTAGACAAGCAGCAAGTAATTTTTGGTACCATGACTCTATTAAAACTGTTGCAAAGCCTAAAGTAATTTCTAACCTTTCTGGTCAACTTACACAGAAAGCTCAACGGAAGAAAAACAAATATGAGATCTCCTTACCTGGAAAACACTCAGAGGGCAGTCTCAAATGTGATTTCAGCAAAAAGGGGCAGGGGTAGCATAACTCTCCTTAAAAACAGAACAGCACAACTAGTTTTAAATTTTGCTCACGTCTAAGTGTGGAGTGGACGTACGCACTGGAGTGTGATGCATGCATGGGTCACTAAAGAAGATGCTGCTTTTAATTGTCTATGTGGCTGTAAAACTTGGGGGGCTCCCTCCCCCTCATTCTATGGTTCTGCCGCCTATGTCAACCTAGGTTTCCATGCCTCTAGTTATATCTTCATATTGAAGTTTGATATTGTAAATACTCTATGCTGAGATGGTAGTTTGTCTGCCAAATGTGACAGTTTTGCATCTTTTTAGAATTAATTTTAACCAATTTACTGTACATCAGACATTAATAAGTATAAGTTCTTGCTGAAGGGCTTCTGCGTCAGAAAGAGATTTGAAACTGCCCCCCCCACCCCCCTACACATTTGCAGTCATCCACAGACATGATTTTCTGTATGTTTTATTTTATAGTCTGAAAGTCAAAGAAGTAAATACTGAACAAAAGTCCTCACAGCACTGAGTTCTGCAAGATATCACTGGTCACCTCCTTCATGTTCTTTGAAGCTGCACCTGTCACCTGCAACATGTGGGTTTTGTCTTTTAGTCAATGTGTATCTTATCTCATGGGGTCTACTTGTAATGCTTTTTAATTATTTATTATGCTAGCTTAGGGATTGTGTCAAATCATACCTCTCAACCTTTTAGAACAAGGCAATAACTAGCAATAACTAAAAGTGGGGAAAAAAGCCCACAAATAGGAACAATTTTTAAATATTGCTCTTAGAAACCTAGCAAGTTAATAGAATAACAGGTTTAGCATTAGCATGAATTTTTCTGAAGGGCATGAAGTCTGAAACTCAAATGTCTGTCATTATTTTCTAACTTCAATCTTTAATGATATGCTACTAATTTTCCAGAAAACCACACTTTTATGAAAAATGGACCAAAAATATGAGGCAAAAATATGGACATTCTGTGAAAATCTATACAATTGAGAGGTATGTGTCAAATACCTTTGCCAAATCAAGGCAGACAGTGTGTACAATTTGAACACTGTCAGCAGCTTTTGTTATTAAGGAAGTTTACCGGGCTCACTAAACATGATCTACTTTTATAAAACCAAATTGTTGCATATCTAATCTGTTAAGATTTTAAATGTCTGTGTTAATCATATCTTTAATAATGTATTCCATAGCCTCAGAAATGAAATTCATCAGGCTCATGGACCTATAGTTTCTGAGGTTGTAGTACAGCCACCTTTATGGAGTGGCACTTGCAGTGCTGTATACCATATATCTGGGACAGTGCCTGTGGTCAGGTTCAGATTAAATTACTTCTGGAGAGGTCCCATGATGCCATGTTTAATACTATTCAACAAACAGCTTGATATGTTATTTGGTTACACATAAGAAGTCTTCTTAACCTTGGATAACAGTTTCCATATGTGTTCTTTAGTAATGACTGGGAGTTTGAAAGATATAGGGATAATAGGGCTTTGTTTAGTTATCTAAATTTGCACTGAATTTATTTGATAATATGTTGACAACGTCCAGTGGCTACAAATATGTTTTGCCATTTAGTATTATTTTGCTACAGTGTTGAGAATTATTTCTTAGTTTTCTAAAGTAACTAAAGAGGGATTTGTAACTGTCCTTGATTTCAAACACCAACCTACTAACCTGTGTTTATGGTCTGGGTCTGTCTTAACAGATCTAAAAGTATTTTTTACAATTGTTAGTCAAAGTACTAATATTTTCATTGACCTAAGAGTCTTTTAGTCTGTTGTATACTCTGAGATATTTCCTTTTATTATAAATTGTGTTTATGTTGGTGGACCACCAGTGTGGTTTTCTATTAACTTTCCCATTGTATTTGTATCTAGATAAGATTGTAAGTTCTGTACATTTATTTATGTGGCTATAAAACTCCTTTGTAAATTTGTTTGTTGAGACAATGTCTAGGTTATTTCAAGACTTCATTTTAGAATTTGAGGAGATTTGTGCACTTAAAGTCTCTGAATCCCGATATACTGGTTTTCAGGAGGTTTAGATGCTTTGAGGGAAAGGGTTATTAATTTATGGTCTGTCTTAATCACAGAGAGACTTACTATTAAAGTTGTCCATAGTTATGCTACATTTGTAGTAGTAGGTCAAGAATATTCTGTCCTCTTGATGGACTAATAATCTGATTAACTGAGTTCTTTTATAACATCTGTAAACAGTTGTGCATATCCGTTGTTGAATGATTATTACTCCAATTGATGAGTAGTTAAACTCTCCCAGAATGATGGAATTCTTATTTTAGAGAGTTGAGCCATTGCATTTAGGAATCTGACATGAACTTCCAGGGTCATTGAAGATGTTCTCTAACAGGTGATAAACTGATAGTGGATTTTATTTAGTGGGATTTGCAGTTCAATACATTCTATTTGTAGGTCTCTGGGAATTTGTCAAAAGGTTATATGGCCTCTTGACAAACATGGACATGCCACCACAGTTAAAAAAATAGAATCAGTAATCTGATGGTCTCCTTGGCAGATGAAAGTGCTCATGAAATTGTGTGTTTTCTATTAAAATTTTGTTTTATTGGTTTATACTACAGAAGTCTGGTTATGTTTTTTACTTGGTTTTGGTATTCTGATTTCAGCCTTTCTTTCGACATTTTGATGCCACCACAGTTACCATTGACTCTAAAGGCATGGTTGGTACTAAACTCGTGTGGAGGGAGTGTTTTTTGTCAGTGATTTTTTTATTTACATGTGTATATATATATATATATATATATATATATATATATATATATATATATATACACATGGGTGCCTTTCAAATACAAGAGGGTCTCAAGGTTGGGTGGCTTGTTGTTTGGACTTCTGGCATTGAGATAAGTTTGTTATATTGGAATTGCATTAACTGAACTTTGCCTAAAAACACTATGGAGGTAGCAAGGGCTTTAGAAAATATGCAGAAGCTTTTGAATGACAGGTACTGAAATCTGTTGCAGATCAAGTAGGTCTGTCAAAAATCTTGTTCCATATTGACATATACCAAAGCCCCATAGAATGACACTAGTTATTTCATGAGCTATTGAAGCCAGTCATCTTTTCTTTTTAACAAGGCATCATTCTTAGATAAGGAAGGATTCTACTCAATGTCAGGGTCTTGTCTGCATTTTTGACATGCAAAGAGGGCTTAGATGTATGCCTTTGCATGTCCCTCAGTGTTTTTGAAGTCATTCAGCCCCACATGCCCTTACAAAAGTACAACTATATGTCATAGTTATATTTATTTATTTTATTTTACTCTATTTATGTATTTATTGACTGTAAAATCCAACTAGATGAAAAACTAGCTCTCGGATTCTGCAAGCCCTGCATGGCATGCAGGACTAGTGCAAGAACTCCAGCAGACAATATGTCTGCTGTGTGATCCAGGAATAACCTGTAGGGGCATGCACAAGCTCTCCTGCACTAGTCCTGCACAGACTCAGCCCCTGTATGCAAATTACCCCATTTGCAGGAGAAATTCATCCAAATGAGGTGAAGTTACAATCCAGGAAGCTGGAAACCGGACGTGCAGGACTAGTGTAATCTGCAGAAATGTACTCCACCAGTAACGAAGTACATTTCTGCAAATTACAAAACATAGCAATGACAGCTCCAAATAAAGGGTAGATATTATGTAGAAAGCATGCAAATGGCCAACTATAAGGCCATTGGCATGGAAAACATTTGCAAAAATAAAAAAAATCAACTTTTATTTTTTTTAGCCAATCTCGGCTGTTTAAGCATAGGGCAGCAGCACGCAAATGGGATCGGGGTGGAAATAAGGGAAAAAAAACATAAAATAAGCATTCTAACCAAAATCACTATTTTGCCATTTTACTCAATAGCAGGCAGAAGACAACATAGCCAGTGAATAGTGGTTGCTAAGGGGGGAGGTTCAGTGTGGGACGTGTTACTATGCATTAGCAGGCAATCCTATGCAAAAGAGGGGAATGATACTGAATCCCAGATTTCCCCTGTATGTTAGTCAGCACCCAACAGTGTAAGAGCAGGGATAGCTTGGTCAAGCCTAGGCGTTAGCTGGCATCATGGGGGGGGGGTGTCAGGCATACCCTAAGTGGATTGGAGCCCTGTGGCTTGGGCTTGTTCCTAGCTTAGCAGAGCTAAGTCTAAGCTAAGCAGTCTGAGGCTCCCTAGCACTCTTTACGTTGCCTAAGCGGGTTTACACGCCATGCACCAGGTTTTAAAGGGAAAGTAAAAAGTAATCCAGGAAATAGCAGCTCTGTGCACATTTCAGCACTCTGTTTGTGCAGCGCGCCCCCGGGCTCAAACAGGAAGGCAATGGGAAGAGAAAACAGCAGTAGGAAGGTAATCTAGGAGAACTAGCATAGCTGGCAGGTGAAATGTACCAGAATCAGCCAATTACACAGGCAGCAGACCAGCCCAGCCCAGAGCACTACTATAAACTATGCAAACACCCTCTGGTTTTTCCCATACTCTACTCCACTGGTGTATACAAGCGGGGAACTTTTAACAAACAAAACAACAAAATGATATGGGCTGCAGCAGCTATCATACAACAACATGTGGAAGAGGCTGAGGCTGGTGAGGATGACAATGCTGTCGACCAACCCACAGTGAGGAGATGGAGAAAAGTGTACAGACCCAGGGTAACCTACCAGGGGCTACATGAGCTGGAGATAGTGAAGCACTATAGGGTGGACAGGGACCACCTACAGCAAATTGTTGAGCTGTGCCGGCCATGCTGACACACAGAACTAACAGAGGGGAACCCATCCCAGTGGATACCAAAGTATGTGTAGGCCTAGGAATACTAGCCACAGTTACCTCCCAAAACCCAACTGGGGATATCATGGGGATCTCACAGGCATCAGCATCGAGAGTATTCCACCAGTTCCTGGATGCCATGTAAGCACATGCCAGTGAGTACGTATATTTTGTCAACACCCGTGAGGTGTTGGCCAGCAATATGCATCTCTTCCACCAAATAGCAGAATACCCTGATGTGGTGGGTGCTGTAGACTGCATGCACATATGCATCAAAGCAACACCCAGTGAGTGGGGTAGGGTCCACATCAATCGCAAGGGCTTCCCCTCCATCAACTGCCAGGTCGTGTGTGATGCCCAGGGCATTATAATGAATATATGTGCTGGCTGCCCTGGAAGCTCTCATGATTCCCACATCTGGCATCAGACGCAGCCGTACCAGAGATTTGCCAATGGGGACATCCCACACGGTCACCTAGTGGGGGATGCTGGTTATGCACTGGAGCCGTGGCTGATGACACCCAGCAGAAATGCACACACACCCAAACAAGAACACCATAATGAGGCACATGCACAGACCAGAATCATAATTGAGCATGTCTTTGGGATGCCCAAGTCATGGTTCCGGTGCCTGGACATATCCGGTAGAGCCTTGCAGTACTCACCAGCTACATGTGCCCAAAATTGTCATTGTATGTGCCATGCTACACATTATGATCCTGCGGAAACAGCTGCAGCAGGAACAGCTCGGGGCAGGGCCACACAGCCCTCCACCAATACCAAGGCCTGCACAGGCACAGAGTACCTCAGAGGAGGAACAACCTTAGCCTGTCCCAGTAAGAAGATGAAAGCATGCCCAGTATGCGATGGCCTTGGCAAAGAGGCAATGCATAGCACATACACTGACACAGTAGTGACCCAGGGAATGACACCTGTCTTTGACTTGCACATACAATAAAAGGGATACCAAACATGACACTACCTGTCCTCAGCCATGTATAGGGAGTGTACTATGCGCATCCAACATAGGCAGCCCTCATCACCATCCTCAATACTGGCACACCCACAAAGTAAGTCACTCCCCTTACCGATTGCTGATTGGAGTAGTATGTGTAGTCACTTGTATCTATGGTATGGATGTGAGCATGCAAGGGAATCGTGTGGCTGAATAGGATGCCAACAGATAGTAGACACCTACAGTGGCACCATGAGATCTGTAACAAATACGGGTGTCACCATAGTAGCCAGAACTAAACAGGGTGACAAAACCCACTGCAGGAAATGTGCTGGGCCACATGTGTGTCCATATGACTCACACATGCCAGTCAGGGAGGTTCACATACCCAACAACAGTCTCAGCCAGAAGGACAGGTGTAGAGAAACACAAACAAAGGCTGTGCTATGGCCTCTGAATGATGCCTATGGGTAACCACCCACTCAGACTTACACAGACAGACTACATCAGGTCAGGCAATGGGATGTTACTTCTGAAGTGTAGTAAGTCAAAAACTATGTAGGTCAGTCAAACCTAATACCTGTAGTACACTGATATGCCTCTAGTCAGCATGATAGGTTAGAATACAGAATGAAATGGAGTACCTGACATACCAGTACAGTCATAAGAAATATGTACAAGTGTCAGGTGTGCCCCCCCATCGTATGTAGAAATGCAGAAACAGTCAGGTGTGCCCCCCAATCCTGTGTAGAAATGTAGAAACAGTTAAGCGTGCCCCCCCCAATCCTGTGTAGAAATGTAGAAATAGTCAGGTGTGCCCCCCATTTCTGTGTAGAAATGTAGTAACAGTCAGGTGTGCCCCCCATTCCTGTGTAGAAATGTAGAAACAGTTGGGTGTGCCCCCGCAATCCTGTATAGAGATGTAGAAAGAGTCAGGTGCCCCCCCATTTCTGTGTAGAAATGTAGAAACAGGCAGATGTGCCCCCCCCCCACAAACCTATGTAGACATGTAGTAACATGGATATGTAGGTATAATACCAGTGGAGCACAGATGCCCAGAGGTGGCCAAGGTAGCAGGATAGATGGTAGCATTTGCACAATATGTAGGTATATGTGTTAGGTTGGTGTGTGTTTCATATTGTGTGAGAGTTGTCAGTATGTATGCATGCTGAGGTATGACCTAGTGGCCATTGCCTACTACTGCTGATGACAGGGCCAAGTCCTCACAACTGCAGTGCCAAAGACAATTCCCACCAGTATAACACATGCTAGCAGTAAGCCATTGTAAATGTATGGTGGTTATATGTGTCACCATCTGAAAGAGTGACATGGCATGGCTGTTGGGCTAGATATACAAGCAGTATACAGGGGAAATTACCCCAGACATACAGTATATATTTTGTAACTGTGAAATGGACACACCCTTGGAATTGTACAAACAGGTACGCATCACATTATCTAGTCCTGTGGTAGGGGATACCGGTGTTGTCTGCTCGAACACTTGCAGATCACAAAGGAGGTAGGACTGATGTATTGGGAAACAGCTGATGTACCTGCACATGCCAGCTTAACTGGAATGCCCCATGCATATATGTGTGTCAGATGCAAGTAGTGTCCATAGCACACATGCACCCAGCTCACCCAAACACCACCCACAGGTACATCTCTGGTCGTATCCCTGCTGTGGGGAATGAGGACAACATGACCAAACCTGTAAATGGCAATGGCAAAAGAATGCAGCATGCAGTGCAGGTGTGTCCCTAGCCATAGGCAGCACTCTGCCAGCATCCACACCACCTGATCAAGACTGATAGAGGGTATTGGCATGAACACCTAGCACACCTACCCTGTCACCCCAGGGGAATATACTGCATGGCGGTCTGAGACTGTAGGACTGACAGAATGCAACGGCCTGTCACTTCTGGCCCACATCAACACCAAATGGCCCACAGGCCTCTGCCAATGGCCTGTGTCTCACATGTACTGCCAATGCATGTTATGTTATGGACAACCAAATAGCAACATAACACACTCCACATAAGCCATATGTAAAGCCATGTGGACAAACCACAGTAACATGTCCAACATGTCCCACTGCATGAACTGTGGACCAACACTGAAACACAGCTGTGGTGGGGTGATAACCTTAGGAAAAGTATCAGAGAATGTATGCATAATGCATGGAAGAGGATAGAATAGCAGAGGGGGGTATGGGAGCATGGGCAGCATGGAATGTGCAAGGTCTGACACAAAGCTTTGTGCACACACTATCCCTGGCTGCAAACATAAATGGGTGGCTACATACCTGGCCGTACACCACAACAGTGGTAATGTCCTGACTCATGGCCTCTGCCTCTGGGTAACCTGTTCAAATCTGTACAGCTGTGAGGTATTGCCACAACAAGATAAGTCCATACTGTCATGTCGATGGATGTACAAGTACGGGATCCTCTGCCAGTACTGTACCAAGGTGCTGAACCAGATACACAGACCCATCAGCAAGTGTCTGCAGTTCCCCCTCCAGAATGGCATAACTTACCATGAATATGTAGGTGTCTGCCCTCAATACCAGACACAGTTGCAGTCACCCTTGTCCCCCTAGACATCACTGTGAGCAAGAATGTCCACCTGACAGTACATGAGGACAGAAAACATTGCAGTGTATAACAGCACACATGTCGGAATATCTCTGCTAACAGCAGTACCATGTAGTTGAAGCAGCACAGACACAATAACCTACAGTAGACACTAACCCCTGCACAGTTTGTCCCCATATTGCCAAATTATTGACAGATATCCTGCAGAAACAGTTTGCTACATGTAGATGTACAACACAAAGGTCTGCACTGGAATACAAAATACCTGGAATCGATCCACACATTCAATACAGAAGGGCATACTGGGCATGCTCACACACTGAGAGGAATGAAGGCAATGTCAGACAACAACATACTGAAAGGTCATACTGGGCATGCTCACACACTTAAATGAAGCCCATATCTGCAAACAACAGTGGACCATACATATCTGGCAGTTGCAGATGTTAGTACATACACTCCTCAGTATGCACCAGTCATGCTTTGCACACACTTTGGATTGGAATACAGACATATAACAAAGGACAACACACTATAATAAACCAAAAGTAGACATACATAGATGTGTGGAAGAGAGTGACTGTGACAAAGACCCATCCATTATGAGGCCTGTCCCACCCAGCACACAGCCAAATGGCTACAACCACATGAGGTGTAAATGTCACTCACTGTAGACATTAGCCACTGGTATTCATCAGCATTAGAGACTATGTGGTGCAACTGCTAGCTGTGCAACATGACTGTACAGGGAAGTATTCATCTAGCAGCTGTATGCACATACCTGCGGAATATAACCCTGTGTGTGCCCGCATGTGGTGTGTCAACCTCTAGGTGAATTGGTTATGGCCCATAGGTTCATAGGTAGGTAGGTTCTAGGCTATCGGCCCTGGGGCCTATACAAGCCCAGCCAAAAAGGTACCCTGGCTTTTGCCACCCAAGAAAATTACTTTCCTGTGCCACTGTCAAGTAGAGCCACAGAGGTGATCCCCGGGGTGAATTTCCTATTTCCCATTCAGTCATCAAGATTTTTCTTGAAGAGTGCTAATGAGGAGTTTTGTTTGATATAGATAGGTAGTTTATTCCAGAATATGGGAAGTCTCTGGGACAGGAATCTATCCCTTTGGCATGTTCTGTTTTTTTGTGGTGACAAGGTTTAGGTCCTTAGACCGTGTAGCTCAGAGATATTGGGATTTCTTTAAGCGGAGCATGTCCAACAGCTCTGGGTTTGACATAGCTTTGTATGTTAGGCAGAGATCACCTCTGAGTAGGTGATATGCGACAGAATAAAGCTGGAGTTTTTTGAGATGGTCTGCGTAGGGCATCTGTTTGAGGACAGTAATCTTCTTTATGAGGTATTTCTGTGGCCTTTCCAGTTGTTGTAGATGTTTTGTGAGGTACATACCAAAAGGGGCGTTGTACTCTATAATGAGTGATAAGTAGAGGGGAACAATGAACTTCTTTTTTCTGGATGAGAAACCTTTTGTGATGAGGTGTGCCACGTAGAAGGATTTTCTGACTACTGTGGTGATGTGATTATCAAAGGAGAGACTACTGTCCACCTGTGTCCCAAGGTCTCTTATCACACTTTCGGTGTTAAGTAAACTACCACCTATGTTGTAGTTCATGTGTACAGAGTTTTTACCAAAGGGGATGACAATGCACTTTTTGAAATTGAGCTTGAGCCATGGCTTTGACACCAGGCATCTGTCTCAGTGAGGCCCTTTTGTAGGATGTCCACATTGTTAGGTGTTTCGATTATGGCTCCTAGTTTGCAGTCATCTGTGAACTTTGTTAGCCAAAGACCTTCTCTGTTAGCCTGTACTGCAGAGAAGTAGATACCAAACAGGAGAGGACCCAGGACTGAACCCTGTGGCACTCCACTTGTCACTGGTCTGAAGTCAGATTTAGAGTCTGCTACTTTCACAGTGTGGGTTCTGTCAGTGAGCCAGTTGGCAACCCATCTTGTGACATAGGGATTTATACCTAGTTTAGTGAGTTTATCTATAATTCCAGAGTGGGGGATGGTGTCGAAAACCTTGGCAAGATCTAGATAGGCTGTGTGAACCACCTTACCCTTGTCTACGTCTTTGATGACTGCTTCAAAGAAGTCTATCAGGTTTAGGAGACATGATCTGCCTTTTACAAACCCAAACTGGGTGGGGTCCAGAGTTTGGAGATTACCAATGTCTTTGTTTATAAGTTCCATGATGATACGATCCATGACCTTGCAGACCAGGCTCGTCAGGCTAATGGGGTAGTAGTTCCCGGGGTCCGTGGTGGCTCCCCCCTTGTGGAGTGGGATAATCATCACATATACGTTTGGAGGGCTCCTCAACATGTAACCTATGTGATGCTTCCAATAACTGCATAGACATGTGATAGCAATACATCGTCAGTCAGGGGGTTGATACCCTGTACTGGTAGGTGTGCGACACAAACATGCTTAAGTTTTACTCTCCCACCCCTCCCTGACTTATCTTTGCCTCTGTCTGCCTCACTCACTCCCTCTCTGGTGGATGTGGAGACTTACACCTGCTTTGCTTAAGCAGCAGCATGTGTATTGTAAGTGATGCTCATGATCAGCTGATGGCCTCTGCAAGAATTGCAGCCCTCCCCTAGCTGATTGCAAGTGGAACAACTGTGGTAACATTCCCATAGCCAATTGATGGAAACACACTCCAATATCTAGGAGCATCATGTTGGTGTTGAGCATTTTCATTCACTGTGAGCAGGACCTAGATCTGTTGTTTGGCAAACAGCATCACAGATGGATTGGGGATTTACCTCTAACAACATACTCTGTGGAAACAGGCCAACATACAGTAGGGGGTGTGCCTGACTTGACTACAGACTGTAAGTGCTGCTATACTGCATTTGGAATAATGTTAGTTTAACAGGGTGTGTGTGGATATGGCTGTCCTACATGTTCTAATACCTGTCATGTTGGTGCTAGGTTTATGAGGAAACCCCCATCTGTAGGGTCATCTGCAGACTGGGCAGTGTCTGGTGCCTTATGTTTCTTGTGTTACCCACAGAGCACCTATCTGTGAACTGCAGAAGCATAGTGTGAGGATTACAGTCAGTACATGGTGACAGCCGTGAGAGTTACTGACTTCATATCCCTCATAGGATATATGTTGCAACAAACCCTGTTACAACAGTAAATATATGAGGTTATCACAGCAATATGTCAATATTGGCCCTGTGTTTGTGCCTCCAGCCACAACTATGTCAACCTTTTTACATATGTCACGAAATAAGAGGTGCATATGTTCTGTACACCATATTTATTGATATCATATCTGATAACAAGCCAGTGAGATATCAGACTGCTACACATGTCATGTATAGTAGGGGTTATATTTGAGGACATAACCTGAGCATTCTGTGGTTGTGTGTACAGTACTGAGGTCTGTGTACTTATGGTGGTTGTCGACAGTGTGTATATTGTGAATATGTACCTTGGCCTGTGTACAGACTGTGGTAGATGTCATTGTTCTTGGTCCTGTTCTGTCTGATGTTACATACTGCTCCACTGTATGTTGCCCTATTGATTTACATGTTTGTAGGGCCAAACACACACATGTCCCATAGCACAGACAGGCATCGGTCCACACTGTGTAGTGCCCCAATATATGTAGGGTTAGTGTGTGAGTGGCACATATCAGGATGGTGTTGATCAGATAGTCCATATACTGAATATTACATTAGCTTACCATATGTGGCTGTGGCTGTATTCACATTGGTTGTGGTTATGCACTTTAAGACAGGTGTATGTTACTCTGTGCTGTGACATGCCTATAGAGCTTGCTGTATATGCAGGCAAATGTGTATTCCCCCATAGGAAATGTAGGCAGTCTGCCTGTAGCCTGCACAATACTTTGTTACATGCCTAGCAGCTTAGTGTACTTACCCAGTGAGATGTTATGTCCAGATACTTGCCAGATGTACTGCTGCTGGGCCACCATAACAGTCATGTATGTCAGACAAATCAGTGGGATGCTGTACAGATGTATGTCACTAACTAATGGGTAGTATGTGGCCATGGCACCTCTGTACCAGTGGTTATTAAGTGTCAGGGCAGACAGGGGTGTGTGAATGCATAACTTATGGGGCAAATGTATACCAGTATTTATGTGATATACCCATCTACATGACTGTTAACATCCACATTGTCAGGCTTGGTCCACATGTCTTGCACTAAGGGGTTCTGTGTATACCTCTGGACTGAACAGAGTGTGTCAGACTGTCCACATATATTGGCCATATCTCTGCTGTAGTCCACAGGAGCATTACTGTGCTAGCAGTGGTACTGTACTATGATGTCCTTAGGATGTCTGTCAGTAGCCAATGGTGCACATGTTAAAAGCAGATGTGACCTCCCACACACAACATATCTGTGAAGACAATCCTTATTACAGTAGCAATAGTCTACAAATATACCTGCAAAACATACCTGACATCCCCTTGCACTAAGAGGTTGGGACTATTGGGGCTGAGGTAGGGCTCCAATCCATGTTCAGGACATATGGTGAACATATATGTATATATAATTATCCATATATTTATAGAGATATATACACATATACATATCAACATACATAGATGGATATGTATATGTACATATATATATATACATATAAAGACTCCGATATATACATATACAGAGCAATATGTGTCTACACATATACAGATTGAGACATATATGCACATATACTATGAATATCTACATATATATTGACAGTAATAGGTATATCAGTATAGATATGCATGCACATATAGTTATAGATCATATATACCCACATACATAGGCATATCTGTACACAAAGGATGTGCATATGTATATATCTATATATACATATATATATATATATATATATATATATATATATATATATATATATATATATATATATATATATATATATATATATATATATATGTGCACATACAAAGAGATGTACACATGGCCATATATATGTTGCACTTTACAGATGTGTATACAGACATATGTATGAGTATACATGTGTATGTACCTGTAGACATATATTGACCTATTATATGTATATATCCATATTCCTGTCACGGTTGTGTATACCCTCCCAGATGTATCCCACCATATGTATCTGCTATGTGTACATTATGATAAAACAACATATGTGATGCAACATTCATATTATTAACAAGTACTACACAATTGTGGAAGTAAAGGCAATTGTTTAATACTACTCAATATGTGTATTGACAGATATATTAGTAAAACACCAGCTGTCTTCACAGGGGTCATGGCATAGTGGTTAAGTGTTGTGACAATAGTGTACAGTGTCCTGGGTTCATGGCCCTGTATTATTGTGTTGATGGGGGGGATGCACCTTAACTAATCTAGGCTGTTACAACATGTGGGGGTATGAAGGGTAAGCTGCCTTAAGGTATCTGGATGTACATTACAATACAATTCACCTTGGGTAAATGCAGGCCTACTGCCTCCTGCTATACAGACTGCTCTCTTTGTCAGTGTGATTGTGATGGTGTCAGTTATGCCTTGTTATGTAACAGATACATCCCATTGTGTCAACTGAGGTCTTTACCCCCTAGGGATTGTGTACAGAGTGTAGATAGAGGCTGCTGGACTATACATCTGCATTACTTACTGTTGATTGTTTGGTATCCTGTGGCCCAGTCTGTCTTACTACTTGAAGGCCTTGGCCTGGACAGAAACATATGTAAACCTTTCCAGACAACTGTATTAGTATAACTGCTTCACAGTTGCATTACACTGTTTATATGAAGGTCGGTGACTAAACAGCTATATGACATGGCATTTACAACTGTAATAGTACACAAATAAAGCTTTCCCATGTATGCAAACCTGTGTGTGGTGTTATATCCTTTGACCTCTCTGTGGGTATATGTTTCAGACAACAATTGTCATTTGTATGGGTGGCTCATACAGTGTCCGGTTGGTAAAGTGATAACTGTAGGCATAGTGGCTGTTCCGTATTGTGTGACCTTCTACATATGTATCTTCCTATACATAGCTGTGTGTGTGAATGTGTAGTTTCATATATATATATATATATATATATATATATATATATATATATATATAAATGTATATCTGTATCTGCATATATATGTCTGTGTATATGTATCCTAGGGATGTTGATTGCTTCCACATTGCAAATTCCCTGTGGTAGCCAGACTGTACTGCATGATATGTTACTGATACTGGGTGACATCATACAGGTGGGATGGGGTACTGTTAACATCTTGTGCCCATGTTGTGTCAGATCCTGGTTATGGGATCTGCAACAGTTGGTAGTGTATTGCAGGTCAGATGTGTTTGGCTGTGGGGGGGATACCTATTCGTACAAGACGTATGTTGTTTGGGCCCCCCAACCCCATTAACGGTGCATGTGGACAGATATGTTTTTGTTAAGTTCCCATTTTTATCTACAGATATATGTCTGCATATACATATATATATATATATATATATATATATATATATATATATATATATATATATATATATATATATATATATATATATATATATATATATATATATATATATATTCACTTTATAATCCCGAAATCTTGAAATACCGAATCCCAGAATTTCGAGACCATAAAGCCGAAAACTCTAAATATCGAAATCCCAAAAGTGCGAATTTTGAAATCGTGAATCCTACACCAACCAGACACCACACACATACACAAACACACACCTCCCCCCACAAACAAACGTACACTACATACAAGCAGGGGGGTGAGCCACCCTGCACCCCCATGAGGAGGGCTGCACCCACCTCCCACCCCCACACCCTACTTAAATATACCAACTCCAGGGTCGCACTACACAAACACACAAAAACACCACCACACACCTACATTCCCCTTGCACACACACATCACAGTCACAACACACACTGACACACACTAAAGCCCCAAACCAACTCCCTTAAACATACATACTTATCTGAACTTCCATTCAAACACTGCAACACCAGAAGCACTACTTCAACATCTCCGAACATTGGGATTTTGAAATTTGCGCTTCTGTGTTCCCATATATACATATATATCTATAGACGTATGCAAATGTGTATATATATATATATATATATATATATATATATATATATATATATATATATATGTGTGTGTGTGTGTGTGTGTGTGTGTGTATATATATATATATATATATATATATTTTTTATATATATATATATATATATATATATATATATATATATATTTCTATATCTACATATATAGATATGTATATATCTATTTAGATATTAATAAATGTACACACACACATACATCTACATGTTTAAATATATTTCCTGTACTGTTGAATGACTGGACTAGATGATATGTTTGTGAAAACATCAGGGTTATGTATATCTGACATGGCTTAGTGTTAAATCACTTTGGCTATGGTGTGCAGGGGTCCTGGGTTCAAGCCTTGCAGAGGCTGTTTATTTTGTTGCTGGGCAAAAAAGGGCCATTGGAATACAGAGTTATTAATGCACTTTTAAGCAGTTGTAAGTGGGTTTGCGTGGGTTTGCACAGGTTTGCACAGAGGTAAGCACTGCTAACTTCCAGTTTCAGTTTCTTATATTGATTTAACTTCTCGATTGCTTAACCTGTGTAGGTGTAAACAAGCTTAAACCTGCTTACTGCTGCTTAAAAGTGCTTACTCCCACTTACCCCTGTGCTAATTTCTTTAAAAGAAAAGAAAAAAAGGGTTGATAGGAAAGTGGTGAAAAAGCGGCACAAAGAGGGAAAGACAGTAGGGAAAATATCTAGGGATGTGCAGGAAATGTGTAGGGAAGGTCCATAGCTGCCCAGTTCTGCTACAGCAGCAGCTGTGCATATACACTGAATTTGGAGATAGATTTGGACACTCAAACCCCTGACAGATGAATGAGGACAACAATAATATGTTGTGATAACAATTAGACCAGATTACATGTGTCCAGGTGACACGTGTGTGAAATGGACAGCTATGTATGGGGCGAGATTTTTGGGTACAGATTGCCCCTTTTTTTTCAGGTGAGAGTGAATGTTGGGGAGGGATAGTAGGTATATTTGGTGAGATAGGTTGGGTAGATTAACAGACAAGACAAACAAGATGCATACAGGGGTGGTATATGACACATGTGGGAAGTAAACACCTTGATGGGAAAGGGTGTTGGGAAATCGGAAGCCCATGAGCCCCCTAGTGGAAACAGTGGGACTGAGATCCCCACCCATGGGCAGTCACCACTGCACCTTCATGGCCTCGAAGATGGCTGTGCTGGGGGCTGAGCCAGGCCGACCCTCTAGTCATGGCACGTGGCCCTCGAGCTGGCATAGAAGATCTCCAAACTGCTGATTGAGCTCTCTACACACCACAACCCGGACCTGGTGATGGGTGACAGCTTCGTGTCCGTGCCCATTCCCGGGGGGGGTGAGCCCCATCCCCTGAGGCAGTTACACCCAAAGGTGGTGCAGGACCAATAAACGAGGAGGTCCCAGGTTGGACCCCAGATGTGCTGGTGCCCAGTGCCACAGCCAGCTGAGGTGGGACAGGTGGGTACGCTGGGATCTGCATTCCCATACATGCTATGGTGTTTATGGCATATCAACATATGTGGGTTGGTAATAGTCAACCCATTCCAGGGTTATGTATAACAGCATGCATAGATATTCCCATTAAACCAGACACCAGATATGGAACAGTTGCATAGCAAATGGAACACATGCATATATGGGACCACATTGGTAATAACAACAGCATGCAGGTGCATCGATGGCACCATGCCACCAATGTTTGAGTAATTCAACATAGCACATGCATGGAAACAGATTTAAATAATTATCAACCAATAGGACATATGTCCTAACAGAACAGTGATGTCATCACATACCGGTTGAGGTGGGAATTTAGTTTATTGTTGGAGATATGGGGGGGAGAAAGATGTCAATTAGCAACTAGTATATTCCTGTAGTTACCATTACTTTCCTAGTCAGTGCTGTTATCTGTACCTTACAAGTATTACTACACTACCCTATTGCCTTAGTTTGGACAGTGATATGGCTGTCATAATTTTATACATGAACTGGTTTTACTTGTAGTATACACCTCTTACCTGGTATACCTGTGGAGGACATGTTTGCTAACACTAACTGTTTCTACACATACTCCCAGATTCCAGGTTGATGTTGTGCACATACCTGTCCATCTCTTTCTGCACAGACACTGGCCATGTCTTGACCACATGCAGGTGAACCGGGACATATCTAGACTATTTCACTCTTCAACCTTTAGTGACTTACAACACTCTTATACAGGCTTTCCTACACAGTTATATTATGTAGCACGGTATGAGTGACAGTGATCAGTGATACCTTATTATTCAGAGCAACTGCAACACTCACAATTCCGTACAATATCAGAGTAAACAGTAACAGTGCAGTGTATCAAGCTTTTTATTTCTCGGCACAGTGTTCATATCTGACATACCTGTGACAGCAATGTTTGTTAGCACTACCTGAATGTTGCCACAAAAAGTACCAGATTACACATTAGTATTATCCACATACATCTCACTCTGTTAGTGTACACACTCTGCTCACAGCTTGACAACATGGGGGTGTAGATAAGACATACTTGGCTTATTACTCTCATAACAGTTTCAGGAGTTGCTAGAGTGACAGGTTTGTTCTCATAGATGTGTGACAGTCAGTTGTATTCCCTGTTTCCTGCCTAAACATATGGGATCATCCCACAGACTTTCCAGGGGGACAGGGTGACAGGCAGCAGATATGGGCCCATATACTGGACATTCTGGTCTTATCTGTACAGTTGTGGGGTATGATTCTGTATGCAGCCTACTTCCACTCCCAGGATTCAGACCATGACTGTGTCTGCTAAAACTAAAACACTGTCCATCACAGTTGTGTGTGCTATATAGATATTGCTGCATATCTCCTATCTGTTTTCTGTCTTATAATACTCCTGTGGTTTTACATTCTGACCTTGTATTACAACACTTTTATACAGGATTTCTTAGACGGTTAAATTTTGTAGGACAGTGTGGGCAACAGTGATGAGTAATACCTTATTATTCAGAGCAACTGCATCAGTCACAATGCCATACAATATCAAAGTAAACAGTACCAGTACAGGGTATCATTATTTCATTTCTGGGCACAGTGTTCATATCTGACAGACCTGTGGGAGCAATGTTTGTTAGCACTACCTGAATGTTGCCACACACAGTACCAGATTCCACATTACTAGTATGCACATACACTTCACTGTGTTACTGTACACACTCTGGTCACAGCTTGACAACATGGGGGTGTAAATGGGACATACATGGCTTTTTACTCTCATAAGATTTTGGGGAGTTGCAAGTGTGCCAGCTTTGTTCTCATAGATGTGTGTCAATCCGTTGTATTTCCTGTTTTCTGCCTATACGTCTGGGAGCATCTCACTGATTTCCCAGGGGGACAGGGTGGCAGGCAGCAGATATGGGCTACTATACTGGACATTCTGGACATATCTGTACAGTTATGGGGTATGATTCTGTATGCAGACTACTACCACTGCCAGGATTCAAACCATGGCTGTGTGTGCTAAAAATACAACAGTTCACATCTCAGTTGCATGTGCTATTTGGATTTTGTTGTCAGCCTTTTCACTGTTTTCTGTCTATGTGTCTCTCAGTTATACTAAATGACCTCTGGGGATTACACCAGCCATGTACAGACATTCCTACACATTTTATTTATGTTGCACAGTGTGGGTAACAGTGCTTAATGCAACAGTACTATTAAGTGATTGCAAATCTACATTACCATATGATACCAGAGTATACACATGCAGTCCAGCAGTTAGACCTTTACTATCAGGCTATTATGCTTTTATTTACATACAAACTATATGAGACTCTTCCTGCCATATTCCCTGGTGTATGCTGTACTTGCCTTAAACAATACAGGTTTTAGAGTGGCAATTACCTTACTAATGCTTTTAGATTTATTTCCTATGACAGTACATGCAAGAGTATTACTGACCTGCTTTGCATCGCAACCTCGCCAGGTGATAGCCATGGGCTTCCTGGTACATGGCCTGGTCACTTGCCACTGTGAAGGACATAAAAGGAATATTTAGCCATACCTGTCCATAATCTACAGGAGCTGGCAATTATTACACACGTAATGGAGTGATACTTACACACAGCTGGGACAGCCTCTGCTGTCCTAGCCTCTTGGATCCACTGCTCCAAGAGGTCTGCCTTATGCCACTTCAGGTCGGCATAGTGATGCCTCACCTGCTCACCAGTTCAGGGTATGCCAGTGGCACTGTTGAGGTCATGGGCGAGATTGTCCCATGCTTCCACCTTATATTGGGAACCCTGGTACTGGCCCTGCAGCAGTCTGTGCTTATGGTCTTTGACAAGGAGTCCCGCCATGACTCTGGACTCCTGGATGCCCCAGTGCTGCACCCAGAAGTGCACTCCATCTCCCCTTTCTGCCATGGTGCCAGCAAGTGGAAGCTACAACCAGTTTTGAGATGTATTCCCACATGTTGGGTTTAAGTAGGGCTGAATTCCCGTACTTTGCCGTAATTGGCCGGTTTTGAAAAGGCTAAGCTATGGGCAAACCTGCTTACCTAAGGTTGGCATTGTTTAAAGGGGTATACCACTGGGCATATTGAGTTAGCTTGCCTAAACATTGCTTACACCTCCTAAGCTGGCCTGTGCAATGCTTAGCGTTGCTTAAATTTGACTTTGCATTATATTTGCTTTTTGGCATTGATTTATTATTCATTACATCATATATATATATATATATATATATATATATATATATATATATATATATATATATATCCGGTATCCATGATTCATGTGTATGTACACTGTATGGGGTCCTTGTGTTTAGTAGGGACTTCGACACTATTACATTTACACCTCACATCTGGGTGTATTTCACTACTCCAGTTCACATATTTCTGTTATGTAGTGGGTTATAGAACACTTGACTGTATACTGATTACTTTCACATGTTCAGTTTGATTTTACTATAGTGAGGATTTGTTTGGTGATTACCTCATTCTTAGGTACTGCTATGATGGCTTGGTGGTTAACTACTGTGACCATAGTGTATAGGGTCCTGGGTTCAAGACCTGCAAGGCTGTTTATTTTGTTTCTGGGCAGAGCAAGGGCCATTGGATACAGAGTGATTAAGGCACTTTTAAGCAGTTGTAAGTGGGTTTGTGCAGGTTTGCGCGAGGGTAAGCAATGCTAACCTCCGGTTAAACATGCTTACAGAGAGTTAGCTTTAATATTGCTTATCCTGTGTGCGCATTGCTTACCCCCATGGAAATGGGCTTAAACCCGCTTACTAGTGCTTACATATGCTTACTACTGCTTAATAGTGCTTACACTTGCGTACTAGTGCTTACTCCAACTTACAACTACACTGATTTAGACAGTAATGTCTAATGGTTCTTGGGAAGGTGGGGGATTTGGAAGATGTATGGAGTTATCATTCATTATACATTTTACCTTCCATTTGTATCCATGATTCCTGTGTACATATACTGTACATAGCTCTCAACATTCCATCTCCAAAATAAGGAACACTCACCTTCATAATGTGGAACAAATGGGCAAAATGTGGAACACATACTAATGGCTTAATAACAACTTCAACTAGGAAGGTCATAGGATGGTTAAAATATGCTAGTTTTACTCATAAAGATCATCCTTTAATGAATTACTATGATTAATTTCTATCTACCATGGATTTCACTTAAAAAAATTCCTAACACTGAATGTGTGATAGACACTTTCAATGTGGAACTCTGAGGAACTTCGAGGAACATGAACTTTTTAAGACCCCAAATGAGGTATGTTCTTCATAATGAGGTACACTTGAGAGGTATGATACTGTATGGGGCACATGTGATTATCTGTGGACTTTGCAACATTATGACCCTGACAGCTCACATCTGCATTTAATACAATACTCCAGTTCACAAATATATGTTATTTAGTAGGTTATGCAACTAAAATATTAGTCATAACGTGATTTGACATGGAAAATAGAATGTGCTGCCATGAGACTCGAACTGGAAATGGCTGCTCGTGAGGTGAATGCTCTGCCCACTACACAATTGCTATACTGCTTCATTTTCATATATCTTCCTTGTTATCCTTGTGACACCTGTGCCCTGGCCAAGCAATCGAATAGCCTCAATCCTCACCACTAATACCAGAGAGGCATCTCATATATGAGGAAAGAATAACAAATAGACACAGTAAAGTGCAATTTCCATTAGGAGCACACAGAGATCACAGTCAGTCTGGGGCTGGTTGCTCCGTTGCTGTCCAGGTCCCCCAATAAGATTCCCCACTGGCACAGCTATAGGGTCCAGATCTCAGCCTAGTGGGCAACCTAAAACCTCTAGCACCCTCTCTGTCCAACCAGTGCTTCGTGTCCCTGCCCACGTAGCTCACACACACATGCACTTTGAGATAAGAGTTTATACAAACACACAGGCACTCCTGGGGAAGGCTGGCACAGGTTTTCCAGCTGTGCTCCTTTTTCCCAGACTATACAGTAGTACCAGCTGCCACCACGCACTAATAATTATCAGCTACTCAAAAGCCCTTAAAAGGGTGTCCAATTATTACTGTGCAATATTATTATCTAATTGATAGTATAACCCAGGGCTAAAGCTATTAGAGTGGCTTTGTACAGTTTTACCAAAGGCATGCAAGTACTCTTAAGAGCTTAAATTATCTCTACACAAACCAGTCACAGTTAAAAGGTTTTAAAATATTTAATAATAAATAATTAAAACCACAAGACAATATTTTCTTCTACACAGAGCTAGTCAAGAGTTCAGAGATCACACAAAAATACTTAAAATAATTCAGTAGTACAGTTCTGACATCACAGAAAAACACTTAGTCTAATCTTTCTAGTTCCTAGCTATTTCTAAAAGAAAACACAAGTCTAAGATAACTTACTTATAGAGCAAGACAGGGCTGTGAGTTGGATGATCAAGACAAAAATGCTTAATACCTTCTGATTCTCTCTGTTTAAATTGCTATTTTCAGTCCTGATTTCCATTACATCATTTTTACATGTTCCTGAAGTTCCCAGGCTGACAGATACTACATTCTTTTGTTATCTTGCAGCTGCAGGAAACTACATCAATAAAAGACATCCCACATGTAAACTCTAATAATTATTGCTTAAGTTAAAACAATAGGCAAGAAACCTTCATCTAGCCTGGCCAGAGCCGGACTGTAAACATCAAAGACAGTCAAGAAATAATTTGAACTTCAAAGGACAAAAAAGAAATACTTGTCTTAGCTTTCTTTACAGCAGAGGGCAATATTGTTACATTGTTTTAAGTTCACATTTTACAGCATATTCTTTCATTTAAGAAAACAAGTCTGTAGTTCAACATTCATGTTTACAAATGATAGAATTATCTGCACAATTCTATCTGGCTAGGCTGGCAGCCTTCACAATCCTCTTCAACCATTTAAGCTGCATTAACCATAGCTAAGAGATGGGCAAGCCTGCGCACCTATGGTTAGCTTTAATCGGATTCATAAAAAAATAAATGGTATGTTTATTTTCTTTGTATTTACTATTGCTGTTGTACACGTGGGGGATGTTGCTAGGGGTATGCGGACACCTATGAGCTTTCTCCCTCATTCTTTTGGTCTTTCTGCTGTTCTTCATTGCGGGGGCATGTATATTCTGCAAGCTGTGCTCTCAGACATGCCCCCTGCACTCTTACATGCTCTGTGTAGGATTTGGAGCTCAGGCAACGCACCTTCATTAATATGCATGGTGCGCTGCCATCCTGCTCCTAAATGGCTGCTTCCGTGCAGGACTAAGCTAGTCCTGCACAGAAGATTAGTAAATCTGGGGGTAGGTGTCTGCTGCAAGTTTAATATACTCTGCTGGAAAATTGTCTGGGGCAAGTGTAGTTGACTTCACTTTGAGAAGGTATTTCTTGATGGTAGTTTTGGGGACAGGTTCAAAATCAAATGTGTTGGAGTTATTTGTTGACTCTGGAGGGGATGAGGTGTTACACTTGCTGGAGTTGTTTAAGAAGAATGCTATTGTGTTAATAAAATGTGTATTGAATTGGCTAACAGTGTGGAAGGGTTTGGTTGAGTGTGTAGCCAGAATGCATAAGCTTGTTGATGGAGGAACAGAAAAGTTTGGATCTGTTTTGCTTTAGTGAATTGAAAGTTTATATAGCATCTTTTGTCACATCTTCTTGTGAGGTTTGCTAAGTTTCAGATTTGTTTATAGATTTGGAGGCTGGTATGGGTTTATTTTTGAATATTCCAAGCTCTACCCGTTTCTTTCATTATCAATTTGTCTAGTTAATCAAGGTGCAGTCTTTATCTCTTTTGTTTCTTAGTGGGGTATGTTCATTTATGAGGAACAGAATATATCAGTACAGTACATGACAGCATCATCTAAAAGTAGAGTATGAAGGTGGTTCAGGTTAATATATCTGACATTTGTTGATGTGTCTGTGTGTGTAAGAAATATTTTTATATGTAAAATATATCAAACACACATATATATATATATATATATATATATATATATATATATATATATATATATACAGCTTGGTAGATTAATTGCTTTTGTGGTCCAAGTCAAGTTTTTGTACAACCATGGCATGGTGGTCCATGCACCAGACTTTGAGTGCGATACCTGACTCATTGACACCTGCACCCTGCAAGTCTCAAGCTTTTTTTTCTAACAAAAAGTGTCTCCTCTGTACTCAAAAAACTTAGTTACCAGAAGAGACTAGAATTCTTATCCTTGTAATTAGTTTTGTACAGGACCTTGAGGTGAAACCTCTGCTTAGTTTACTCTGCCTTTAAAGGTCCATTTATTCTCATCCTCCTTGTTCTCAACAAGTTAAATTGTTCTGGTAGTATCAAAACCAGAGATCTAAACCTTCATCAGTAAATAAATAAGTAAACCAGATGGAGAGAGAAGTTCATCACCCAGTGCCCCCTTTCCTCTTGCTGTAGAGTAGACTTCCCTGGCACATCAAGCAATGTGATTCCCTACTATCCTTCAGATGTAGATTGGCCAGATGGAGATTAAATTTTCATCAGGAATCATAGCCATCACCCTCCTTACAAAAGGTGGTAGAGCTTGAGGGTATGCACGGCCACTGGTCTGACATGCCTTGTAAATACAATGATCGTATAATCTGACATCATGCCAAAAAGACTCTGAGATGAATCAGTAATAAACAAAATTAAAAAAAAAACAAGCAACTTTGTAAATGCCTTATATCTGTGCTGCATGGATCAAATTTGCTAAGGAATCTGCCACATATGTCAGGATGAATGACTTTACAGTGAGCTGTTTGTCAGACCAGAAATCGGTCTTCCTTGCAAAGCAGCCATGACAGTCTAGCAGCATATTTTACTACATGAAAGAGCCATTGGTTTTGGCTGTTCCATATAATGGGAGATGCCTCAATAGACTTTCTGGCTGAGTGAATCACTCACTATGATAGAAAGTACTTTTCCTTCTATATTGAGTCACTTTGTTGCATTTATTGCAGAATGATTAACTTTTCTTTGCACAATCCTATGCTAAATTATGTTTATGCACAATGTTTAAGCCAAAACAGTTCAGAGAACGGAACCAGGAACAAAAGTTATGACCACGAAGCTGAGCCACCAACTTTAAATCCAAAACTGGTCTTTTATTGTACGAGACCAAAACACTGATATCACGTATCACAAGCGCTTTTGCTCGGATGTTCCGAGCTTTTTCAAGTTGGTAACAGAATGTAAAACGCAAGTTTAAATAGCTGCTTGTGTTAATTAATAATTAAACAATTTTGTAATTAAAATATTATTCAATTACAGACCACCATTTCAAGTATAAAACTACATAAACAAATGCATGGAAACTTTCGTTAAAGTATAAAATAACTTACATTCTTTGCAATAAGATAAAATAAATATTCATGTTACATGAATTTCCATATCCACCTAATTAATAAAATGTGCTAAATGCTTTCAAAAATGCTGCATTTTTAAAAAAAACTTTAATATAACTTCATTGTTATTTGTGCTGTGAATTCCTTTATTAGAAAACCTGTTCATGGGTAGTTGTTAACAGGATCCTGCTCTAGTAATTAAAAATAAATATAGGTAAATCAATGTGTGTATCAAATACTTCTCCATTTAAAATGTATACATATTTAAATGTTATTACTTTAGACTCTCTCATAATCTGGCCCTTCTTAGTTTTAGCACTGGTTTAATACTAATTGTATCATTTAACCCAGGCCAGTTTCCTGCATTCAGTCTAAGTTGCCACACCAATTCCCTATATTCTAGAGTGGCTTCCCAATCTCCCCCTCTTAGATCACGATTTACCTGCTCAAGAATCATAAATTTAAAATTGTAGTTCAGACATACAAGGGAATGCTTGTAAAGGGCATTTGTTTCTTTACTTTTAGATATTTCGTAAAAATGCTCATACATTCTCCTCTTGATTTCCCTTTCCGTCTTACCTACATAAAAACTTTTGCAAAACATGCACACCACCAAATAAACCACTCCTCTTGAGTTGCATGTGAAATACATGGGAGATTCAATTCTCATTTTTCTTGAAGGCAAATATATGCCTTTGTCATCCAAAATTGCATGACATTGGCGGCATGCCCCACACTTGTACGTACCTACTTTTTTTGTACGATTGTTGACTTTTCTTTTCTTCTTTTCAAACATTTCTTTTAAGTTAACACCATTTTTCCTAATAAATCTCGGTTTAGTGGGTAAAACATTTTTGAAATCCTCGTGTGCTATTAACACTGGCCAAAATTTGTTGATAGTTCTTTCTATCTCTTGTGCTTGGCTGCAATGTGTGTAAATGAATTTAGGTCCTATAAACTCATTTCCCTTTGTGCTAGTTAATTGGATTGGTGTGAGACCCTTACCTAGTAATGGATAATACAATGAATCTCTTTTGCTAACTACCTCCCTGTGTAATGTTTGAAATAGGTCCAAAGGGTAGCCTCTCTCTAGGAACATTTGTTGCAGAACCAGAACCTCACAATTGAAGTCACTCTCTGTATTGCACATCCTAGATGCTCTAATTAGCTGCCCTTTAAGAATCCCTTTTTTCTGTGTAAAAGGGTGAGCACTTTGGAAGTGTAAAAGTGAATTAGAGAATGAAGCCTTTCTATAAATTTTTGACTGGAAGGTTTTGTTGTCATGATCTTTGTACAAATTCACATCCAAATAATGGAGTTCATGCAGCCCTATTGTATGTGTGAATTTCAGGAAACTAGTCGAGCTCTTAATGTGTGTTAAAAATTCTGAGAGTAAGTCATGTGTTCCTTTCCACAAGATACAAATATCATCCAAAAACCTTCTGTAAAACAACAAGTGTTCTTCCCATGGGGATATAAATACGTTCTTAAGTTCCCACCTGTGTAATACAACATTGGCATAGATGGTAGCACACGGTGCCCCCATGGCGACTCCCTTAAGTTGTTTAAATAACTCTCCATTAAAGAACACAACTTTGTTCTCCAATACAATACTCATTAATTCCACAATTAAGTTGGTTAAGTTAGCACTCAAACATGTTTCTTGAGTAAAAAATTCACTAAACCATTGGAGTCCGATGTCATGGGGTATACTTGGAAATAAATCTTTGATATCAATTGTTACCATTAGTAGATCTGGTTCAAAGTTGTTACAAGGAACATTTTGCAAAAACTCCCATGAATCCCTACACACATACCTTAACAAACAGGTGAATTTCTTTGCCACATGGTCAATGAATTTTGATAAGGGTTCTGTTATGCTACCACTTCCTGCCACTATTGGTCTAAATGCCAAAGGATCAAGTCCTTTGTGTGTCTTTGGAATTCCAAATATTATTGGTGACCTTGGTTTCGGAACATGCAAAAAGTTGTATAATTTCTCGTTAATGACACCTTGCAATAGGTAGTCATTCAAACAATACTTTATCTTAGACCAATATATATTGACTTCATTCCTAGAAACCGTTGCATATTGTTCATCATCTTGAAGCATTTGGTGGAGGTGCTCGTCATAATTGCTCTCATACATAAGCACAATACCTCCCCCTTTGTCCGGTTTCATCACTCTTATGTTTTCCCTTTTTAACATTTCAATGAAATCAAATTCAATTTGCTTCAAATTTGTTTTATCAGTTTGAGTGAATTTTAAACTCCTGAGTTCATTTTCCACTAGTTGTTCAAAAAGTTTGATTAACAAATGCATGGGAGGGTTGAATAAACTTTTCCTGTCCAATTCGGAGGGTGTGTGTATTTGCTGTTTAAATAAATGTTGTAGATTAAGGCTTCTAGTGAACAATTTTACATCTATTAAAGTAAGGGGTATGTTGCAATTTTTGAAAGGAACGAAGTGTAAGCCTTTAGTAAATACATCGAAAGCAATATCATTAAGTGCTACATCCGTATAATTGTAGATAGTAAAGTTAGATTTAGTATGCAGCTTACATGTCCCTTGCACTGTACTTGAGATTGCCTCATTTGTATTTTTGTTTTTTTCTTTCTTTTTTCCTTTTTTACTTGCAACAATGTTTGTCCCCCCAGCTTTCACTGAGTCATGGATTTCCAATGTACCTACGTGTTCCAGTGACGTGGTACTTGTGGTTTCTGCTTCCACCCCACTGTTCTCCCTGGATGCTGGTGAAAATCCTGTGTGGACCCTTTTCGTTCTTTACCAGCTAGCCTTTCACTTCTACGTAATGGCCCCCCCCCCCCCCCAGTTGTTTTGAGCTTCATTTCCTTCATTGCTCACATTCTGATTTTCAGCCCTGAATGTTCTGTGTAAGGGGTAAGCCACCCCCTCCCTGTATTCAATTAAGTCCCTCTCCAACTTGCGCATTTTCCTGTTGATCACTTTATTACAAAATGTGTCTACATCATCAAACACTTTACTATATTCGATTTTTACTGCGGAAAAATTAGAATCAGTAACAATATTATTATTCAGCGTGTTCAAGTCATTTGTAAGAATATTCTGCTTAGCTTCATATTCCTCTATCATAGCACCCAACATTTCAACCCCTGCCCTGTTAAAAATGTCACAAAGTTTAAAATAATAGGGTGTTCCACTTTGCACATTGTTAGGAAATTTAAATAGTCTCAAACCTTTTGGAATGCGTTTTAACTTTACGCATTCTTTTAAATAATCAACTTCAATTTGATTATTCTTTAAAGCATACAGTTTCTTTTTGAATTCATCGAATTCATTTTCAATGATAGATATTTTGTTTGAATAAACAGTACCTTTGTTAAATGAAAATTGCTGCTCTACCCAGTTCGTAAAACAAAAGTCTTTGTGTTGTTGTTGCCTTTTTTCCGTTTTTGAAGACCTGGGCCTCTCCGTTTCTTCAAGCCGGTCCACTCGACCGTTACTTTTGTTAATATTTGCCCTTGTGTTCAAAATAGTATTAAATCCATTTAAGGAAACCAAGCCATTTGTGTCCGAGCAGGTTCCACCAAGTCTTTTAGCATTCTGTGCTGCGTGCTGCTGGTTAGCTGACGCTATGTCAGTTTCCGGTTGAGCTCCTTTCAGGAGCTTAGTTATCTCAGCCAATGCTGCTAAAACACCGTTAAACTCCGCTCGAGTTACCGGTGCCTCTGGATCAATAGTTCTTAGAATTTCTGGTGTTTCCACCAGATCGAATGCATCCGCTTCCGCAGCCATGCGGAAATTCATGTAACGTGAATATTTATTTTATCTTATTGCAAAGAATGTAAGTTATTTTATACTTTAACGAAAGTTTCTATGCATTTGTTTATGTAGTTTTATACTTGAAATGGTGGTCTGTAATTGAATAATATTTTAATTACAAAATTGTTTAATTATTAATTAACACAAGCAGCTATTTAAACTTGTGTTTTACATTCTGTTACCAACTTGAAAAAGCTCGGAACATCCGAGCGAAAGCGCTTGTGATACGTGGTATCAGTGTTTTGTTCTCGTACAATAAAAGACCAGTTTTGGATTTAAAGTTGGTGGCTCAGCTTCGTGGTCATAACTTTTGTTTATGCACAATGTACAACCGAGTATGACAAAGAATTTCATATCTGCAGCTCATCTGAATATTTATAGGTCCCACTGTAGTGCTAAACACTGTAACAGCTACATGTACATGCCTGCCCTTCATGGCATTGCTTGACTGGAGATACATGTAGGTTGTTCATGAATGCCAGATGTCCCTTTTATGTGACACTGTCATGACAGAGCTCTGGAAAGAGGCAAGAACTTAAAAATGTCACTTCCCCTATAGAAACTACCTCACAATTACCTTAAGTTACTGGTTTGCACAAAGAAGCATGCTGCCTTTCATGTGCAGACTAAGACAGGCATTATTCTTAGATAGCACTTTATTAAACCTGCTCTAACCATAGCATCTGAACCTTGGATATGCACTTTCCAACTGTCTCTGTAGCCAGCTTGATTGAAATGGGCATCCAGATACAATGCAACGCCTGTAAAATGTTTGCTGAAAACAACCCACTACTTTAATATACTGGCACAGTGTGTGAGAGATGTAATTATACAATAACTCTGGAAACAAAGCTCTCATATAAGAACACTGCATTTAGCAACCAGATTGTCAGTAACACATCACCACACTGTGCGTATCTTATTCAGTACAGACTAAACACATAGGCCTAATTATGCTGAAGCTCTTAAAAGTAAACTGCCTAAATCACAAAGGTCTCCTAAATGCAGCCAAAAAAATCATATTCTCAGCGACCTCCCAAACACTCAACTCAGGCAACAACTATCATGAAACTTGCATCTTTAACTTACAGTGTCTCACCGAAAGTCCATAAGGCAAACCTCAACATCATACAACATCTTAGTCATTGGTTATTGCATAGTGAGACATATTGAAGCACCACTCAACAGGCTGTCTGAGGAGAGGGCCACTGTCAATTTCCTGTCATGAGCAAGGATTCACCGCATAACATATGCACACAAGTCCTTGCACCACAAGTACACGTATGAAGCAGTGATGTGCCTCCCTGGACTGTATGAAGAGAATCATGATGGACTTCTTAGAATATGTATCTGAGGCACATATGAACATAACCTCAAGCACTATTTTACCATCACCAAAAACAATGCCACGATGCAAACAAAGGATTATGGATTTCAATAATGGACTTAGCTTTTAGTGTCATTCAAAGGAGATTAAATATATTTCAGCTTGGGAAGAGATGGCTGACAGATCAAACTACTTCAACAGAGATGGCCTGTGCTTACCTCCCAAGAATTTTGTATATTGACTAAAACTTTGTCCACCCCATAGTGCCTTTTTTAGCAATGGCAATCTCCAAGATCATCCAACATAACAAACAGCATCTAGGAGCCTTAATAGAAAGTTCCACTCCCTACAGGCAGTGTTTACCATGGAATGCATCAAGATATGCATTGTGATGGAGATCAGGTTCAGTACAATAGACAGCAGCCCATGAGTGCAAGACTTCAATGCTTATGACTCATTCAGGTCCACCATACTAGACAAGTGCTCTAAAGTCTGAAGTGTCTCTGTACTTATTAAACAAAGTGCTACCTCCAGAATCATTAGACAGGATAAATATCTGAAATCCTCACCATTCAACTTACCATTCATAAAACCCCATATCACATCATAGCCAACCTTTGTCAACTGTACGACCCCTTCTTTGTCCACTTTGCTCCATATAAGAATGGAGTCCCTAAGCATCAAGCTAAAATTCATTCTCCTAGAGGATGTCAAACTACCACACTATAAATTGAGAGGTGTATACATTCCCAAATGTATATTTTTCTAGACATCACTAATAAAAACTTTCTGGACAAGTTAGTGTACACCCCAACTAAGGGAGAAAAAATCCTGGAGTTTGTTCTTACTATTATGGGACAGCTCTGTCCCACATCAGTTGTAACTCCCTCCCTAGTTAAATCTGACCATAAATCAGTCACATTTACTCTAAGATTGAAGCTAGAAGCACCTTCCAATAACTCTGTATTTAGAAATTATGCTACAGCTAAGCAACTTGAACTAAAAGGTGGCCTGGCTAAATTCAGTTTCTCCTCCCAACCTGATGACCCCATTGCATATGCTGAATCATTTACACACAAATTCTATACTTGTAAATACACAGGCATCCATGTAGAAGTAAATACAATGCTAAGTTTAAAAATAACAGGCTCTACAACAAGCATAAATACTTATTGCACATAGAAATAAATTGAACTTCTATCATGCCAAAAAATGCTCTTGCTAAACTGATTAAATCAACCAAAGCCATATGTGAAGTAAAAATAACCACCCAGTCTAAAGGCAACCATAAAGCCTTCTTTAACAAAGTTATAAACCTCACAAAAAATGCCCACCACTACACAGAGGTATTTTGTTAATGATGTGACCCACTCAGACCCACTGCACAAGGCCAATCTACTAGTGGATATATTTAATTCAAATCTCCCAAGAACAAGTCCTCAAGGCACTATCCAAGGGGGGGGGGGTCTGTATTTGATAATTCTATAGTTGTTGTGAAAAACACTGATGGATTCGACAACCAGGAAAAGAATGCTGCTTCAAAATACTATAAATGAACTCTTTATTCACGAAAAACAAACAGATAAGCGCTTTCACGCACTTGGAGTGCGCTTCCTCAGATCTTCACATTTAATCAACAATTGCAGATAGTATATATAGCCAGTAAAATTCAATTAAATCAGGTCAATGCATTCAATCATTCAATTACTCAATTAAATTCAATTCAAGATAAAGAACAGTGCTCACATTTGTATAAAGGACTAGTAGAAGGCAAATGAATTGTCACAATGCTTATGTACATCTGTTGAAAAACAATGCTTTCTGATTTTAAAACATTTAAAACATATCTGATCGCTATATAGTAATGTGCATTTTGTGCATTTTGTAAGCGTATGGAACAATATATGTTCATATATAAAATCTTTCTTATGTTCTGTATGAAAATAAATATAAATACATATGAAGGGTACATAAAAATAAATAAAATATAAAATGTAAAATTCATGAAATCACACGTAAATACCTGTATATAAAAGATATTCCTATCTATAAATGTCAGACATAACTACCATATTGGAACATCATATTATAAAGTGTGTGCATGTCAATGGCCTATATAGAAACGTAGCTATAAAACTACAAAACCAAAAATATAGAGATAAACATTTGTTATATTTCTATGTACATCCTTGCTAAAAATGTATATATAGACTCTCAAATGCTATATGCTTTCATACTAAAGGTATCTATAAAATCTTGAATATTAAATATTAATAAATAAATATTAATGAATAAATATATAGATAAGTAAATAGATAGATCATTATATGTACATGTATTATATACTATTGATTGAAATATGTATAATATATATATAAATGTAAGTGCAAATATATAGATAAACCATTTATAATAAATAAATAAATAGATAAATAAATATATAAGTATAAATATAAATATAGTATAGGACAATCAATGCTTTCAGTCATTGTGTATCAGATATACAATGTTTCTTAAAATAATGTTTTCTAAGATAAATATAAAATGGAATAATAAAATATTTCAATGTGTTAAAAACTTTTTAAAATCGTCCAAGGTGCCTTCCCATAAAATCAGAATGTCATCTACAAATCTTCTATACATTCTGATATTTTCTGTCTACCTTTCATCATTGAATAAAACGTTTTTAACACATTTGGACTCAACCACCCAGTTTTTAAAGTTCACCATGGAGTGGTCTTATACTTGTATTAGTTTTTTAGATATCAACATTGCAATAAATGGGAACCGGATGGAAACTAGTTTATACAGAAAGACATGTTGGGTGAACAACCTCTTACATTACAACAGCATGCACCCTAGACATATGTTCCCAGGTATAGTCAAAAGTCAATATACTAGAATAGGAAGGTTATGTGACAATCAGCAAGTGCTCATTCAAGAAACAGACAACATGGAGAAGCTTTTTATAGATAGAGGCTACAACAAGAAAATGCTAAATGGAATTAAAAATGAAGTCTTTCCAACAAATGATCATGTACCTAATTCAATAGTGAAACATAAGAAGGCATTTAACCAATCCACAGTCAATAGAAGGACCTCTACTACTAAAAGTAGAGTAGCATATTTGATGCAATATACAAATGATATTCATGATTTAAAGAACATAATTAAACAAAATTGGAAATTATTAACTGTGGATGAAGGAATTAAAAATATAGTAGGTGAGCAACCTAAATTCATTTATAAAAATTCGCCTAGTTTAAAACGACTGCTATGTTTTAAAGAGGAGAAAGGCAAATTAAATGAACAGTTACATCTTAAAACTGTAGGTACCTTCCCATGTACAAGATGTAACATGTGTCGATATATAAGTGACAAACAACTATATGAACACCCAAGAATGGATTTCATATTCAAACCCAGATTTTATGCAAGCTGCAATTCCATGAATCTGGTATATTTAGCGACATGCACAAGATGTGAAGCTTTTTATGGTGGTCTAACTAAGAGAAAATTCAAGCAAAGGATATATAATCACATTTATGAAATAAAGAAGAAGAATGATAAGAATGCTCTAGCCAGACACATAAATGAATTCACAGAGCATAGTTTTAGATTTAGAGTACTGCAGCTAGTAAGTTTGAATAAAAGATGGGGAAACAATATAAACACTTTAGCAAATATTGAATTGTCATGGATTTTGAAATTAGGTGCTCACTTATATCCAGGCCTGAACCAGAGCATTTGTATTAAACCAGTTCTAGATAGCAGGATATATAAGTAAAGGTTGTTACATCTATATATATATATATATATATATATATATATATATATTTGTCTATGCTTATTGAAACGTTGCATTTGTTCCAACTAATATTTATAGGCCATGAATGAAGATGCCTTTAATTCAATAGCACCATTTAATTATATGTGCACCATAAATACACTATATGAAATATTTTATTATTCCATTTTATATTTATCTTAGAAAACATTATTTTAAGAAACATTGTATATCTGATACACAATGACTGAAAGCATTGATTGTCCTATACTATATTTATATTTATACTTATATATTTATTTATCTATTTATTTATTTATTATAAATGGTTTATCTATATATTTGCACTTACATTTATATATATATATATTATACATATTTCAATCAATAGTATATAATACATGTACATATAATGATCTATTCATCTATCTATTTACTTATCTATATATTTATTCATTAATATTTATTTATTAATATTTAATATTCAAGATTTTATAGATACCTTTAGTATGAAAGCATATAGCATTTGAGAGTCTATATATACATTTTTAGCAAGGATGTACATAGAAATATAACAAATGTTTATCTCTATATTTTTGGTTTTGTAGTTTTATAGCTACGTTTCTATATAGGCCATTGACATGCACACACTTTATAATATGATGTTCCAATATGGTAGTTATGTCTGACATTTATAGATAGGAATATCTTTTATATACAGGTATTTACGTGTGATTTCATGAATTTTACATTTTATATTTTATTTATTTTTATGTACCCTTCATATGTATTTATATTTATTTTCATACAGAACATAAGAAAGATTTTATATATGAACATATATTGTTCCATACGCTTACAAAATGCACAAAATGCACATTACTATATAGCGATCAGATATGTTTTAAATGTTTTAAAATGTTTTAAAGTCAGAAAGCATTGTTTTTCAACAGATGTACATAAGCATTGTGACAATTCATTTGCCTTCTACTAGTCCTTTATATAAATGTGAGCACTGTTCTTTATCTTGAATTGAATTTAATTGAGTAATTGAATGATTGAATGCATTGACCTGATTTAATTGAATTTTACTGGCTATATATACTATCTGCAATTGTTGATTAAATGTGAAGATCTGAGGAAGCGCACTCCAAGTGCGTGAAAGCGCTTATCTGTTTGTTTTTCATGAATAAAGAGTTCGTTTATGGTATTTTGAAGCAGCATTCTTTTCCTGGTTGTCGAATCCATCAGTGTTTTTCACAACATATCGTTCTTCTATTTGACTGAGGATTCTATTGGCACCATCCGGTATATATAAACAATAATTCTATAGTTATGTCAATAATCTAAATGGCAATGCTCAGATCTGCTCTGAGCTGTAACAGAATGGCATTAAATATACTGATCCCAAGGATATTGCCAATATCCTGGCAGATCGATTTAGTGCCAACTTCACCCCCCTCTCACCCCCTAAAGGGCCAAAAGATTGCCAAATTCCGATAATCATGGCCACACAGGTAGAAAGCGCACTCTCCAAAGCTAAGAATACAGCATCCATGGGACCAGATGACATCCCAGGCTGTGTACTACATGAACTACAAAATGAACTGGCATCTCACCTAAGTGTCATGTTTAATCATAGCCTCAACTCAGGCTTCGTGCCCACTGAGTGGCGCACAGCTACAGTTATCCCACTCCACAAGGGAGAATCCGCCTTAAATCCCGGGAACTACCGTCCAATCAGTCTGACAAGCATGATCTGCAAGGACATGGAACGCATTATAATGGAACTTATAAACAAAGACATCAGCAACCTTCAAACACTGGACCCCACCCAGTTTGGGTTTGTGAAGGGCTGATCTTGTCTCCTGAATCTGATTGACTTCTTAGAATCAGTCTCCAGAACTGTGGATGAGGGTACGGCGGTCCACACAACCTATCTGGACCTTGCCAAGGCCTTCAACACCATCCCCCACTCTGAACTTACTAAGCTGGGCATAAATCCCTACGTCACTCGATGGTTTGACAACTGGCTTACTGGCAGAACCCAGACTGTAAAAGTAGCTGACTCCAAATCCAGCTCCAGACAAGTGACAAGTGGAGTACCTCAGGGTTCAGTCCTGGGACCACTCTTGTTTGGCATCTACTTCTCTGAAGTACAGGCCAACACTAAGGGACTCTGGCTAACAAAGTTCGCAGATGACTGCAAACTGGGAGCCATTATTGAATCCCCAAATTATATGGATATTCTACAAAAGGGACTTACAGAAACAGATGCCTGGTGCCAGAGCCATGGGCTCAAGCTTAATGCCAAGAAATGTATAGTTATCCCCTTTGGAAAAAACATGTACCCCTGAATTACCACATAGGTGGCAGGACACTAAACATCAAAAGTGTGATGAGAGACTTAGGGACACAGGTGAACAGTGGTCTCACTTTCAATAGCCACATCGCCACAACAGTCAGGAAATCCTTCTATGTGGCACACCTCATCACTAAGGGCTTTTCATGCAGAAAAAAGGAGGTCATTGTCCCACTGTGCTCATCCCTCGTTAGACCCATTATAGAGTATAATGCCTCATTTGGTATGTATCTCACAAGACATCTGCAACAGCTGAAAAGGCCGCAGAAATACCTCACTAAAAGAATCACAGGCCTAAAGCAGATGCCATATGCTGACCACCTAAAAAAACTCCAGCTATACTCTGTGGCATGTCGTCTACTCAGAGGTGATCTCTGCTTAACATATAAGGCCATGTCAAACCCTGAGCTGTTGGACATGCTCCACTTAAAGAAATCCCAATCCCTCAGAGCCACACGCTCCAAGGATCTAAACCTTGTCATCACAATGAACAAAACATGCTGGAGGGGTAGATTCCTGACCCAGAGACTCCCCATACTCTGGAATAGATTGCCCATACATGTCAAGCAGAGTGCCTCATTGGCCCTCTTCAAAAGGAACCTTGATGAGTAGATGGGAGATAGGAAATTCACCCCAGGGATCATGTCAGTCACCCTGCTTGATAGGGGTCCAGAGAAGAAAATATTGTGGGAAGAAATATCCAGGGCATTGTTATGGCTAGGCTTGCATAGGCCCTAGGGCCGATAGCCTAGTATCAACCTATGAACCTATGAACCTATAATCAAACTTTCAAAAGTTCGACTGTCATATGGTTGATACCATATGATCGAACTTTTAAAAGTTTGAATATCTAATAAAAAAAAATAAACTACACAAATATCCTACCTGAACATTTTAAGCAGGGGGGAAAGCCCCCATGTACCCCCCACACCTCCCGCTCTTTAAATATTACCAATTCTGAGATCACACTACAGTGCAGAAAAGGTAAATCTTCCCATTCCGTGCTGTATGGAGATCTACGTTAAAATGTTCGAACTTTCAAAAATTCATTCATATGGTATCAACCATATGACAGTCGACCTTTTGAAAGTTCACTCACCTAATATAGACTCATCTAAGGCCATAAACACTGCTTTTGTGGATCCAGATAACATACCAGGATGCCTATTGGTCAATAAAGCATGATCTGCCAACCCCGCTACAGAGATTATTGAATATCAGTCTCCATACAGGATATGTGCCAAACAAATGCAGTAAAACAGCAGTCATCCCCGTGCATAAGGGAGGGGCTTCAGCTCACTCAGGTAATTATAGACTCATAAGTTTGTCAAACCTTATCTGCAAGGCTATGGAAAGGATCATTATTTATTATTTTATTTTATTTAACATTTGTTTACCGGGAAAGTCTGTCTAGGACAGAGCCCATTTTCAGTAGAGGCCTGGGTAGAAACACTCCAGAGACATGCTTTTTGAATTAATAAACATGGATATAGACAACCTACAAACCTGTGACCCAAGCCAATTCAGTTTTGGCGGGAGCAGATCCTGCAAAATCAACCTGGTTGACTTTTTCAAGAAGGTTACCAAAGCAATGGATAAGGAAAAATCAATACACACTGCATATCTTGATCTTGCTAAGGTGTTCTATTACATTTCATACTCAGATCTTGCTAGTAAACTTTCCCCGCTAAATGTTAATTCCTATGTAACCTGATGGATAGCAAATGTTCTCACAAACAAAACCCAGGAAATTTGGGTGGATGGCTCCATCTCCTCCAAAAGACCAATCACCAGCATGCTACCACAGGACTCTGTCCATGGACCACTTGTCTTTGTCATTTACCTTCCAGAGTTCAAAGCCAATGTTATGGCATATAGCTCACCAAGTTTGCTGATGACTGTAAGCTAAGTGCCACTATTAACTCTCCAGTGGACACCAGGATCCTCTAAGAGGGCTTTCACATACAAATAGCTGGTGTCAAAGCCATGGACTTAAACAAAATATCCAAAACAGTATAATAGTTCCTCAGCAAGCACAACCTCCCCTGCAACTATCACATTGACAACACACCCCTAAAAATCAATCCAGTAGGTAAGGAGGGTCTATATTACATTCTTGAAAGCCAACAATGTTGAATCTGATATTATCGGCACGAGAATATCGAACACTCAGAATCTCGAGCGTGTAAATGGAAATCTCCGTAAGGGGAGATTTCCATTTACTTCAATGTAGTGCGGTCTTGGAGTTGGTATATTTAAGTGGGGGGGTGCAGGGGGGCTTGTCACCCTGCTTAAACCTGTTAGGGTACTTTTTTCTTTGTTGTTTTTGTGTTTTTACATGTTCGAAATTCTGAGCATTTGATATTCTCATGCAGAGATTCGACATTGTTGGCTTTCGAGAATATAATATATACCCGGTAGGGAACTAGGAACCTATGTAGCCAGTGAACTGTCCTTTGATCACCATGTATCCACGACTGCTAGAAACTCCTTTTTCATTGTGTAACTGATTGATAATGGTTTGGCATCCAGGATGAGGGATGTGATCATTCCACTGTATTTGGCACTTATTAGACTAACCATTGAGTATAATGCCCCTTTATGAGTGTAGATGTCCAAACACATGCCACAAGTTGAATGCCCAGAGCATATTCTCTCCAAGAAAATCAAGGGTGTCGATCATAAAAACTACATTGATCATCTCAAAGTCTTGTCTCTTTTCTTGGTGTTATGTAAGTTGCTTAGAGGTGAACTCTGCCTTGCATGCAAAGCCTCAACATATCCCATCCTCTCAGAGTTTCTGCACACCTACAAGTCCAACAGAGGTATAAGTACATGCTCCAGAGGTCTCAACCTGTTCTGCAACATAAATAGAACATGTTAGAGAGATAGAAATATATCACAGAAAATTCCACTTCTTTGGAATCATCTTTTTCTCCACATAAAACAAAATACTTCTTTTTGAATGTAATTTGGATGAAAGCATGATAAACCATACATTCATCCCTGGAGTGTCAACCTTGCTCTGGATTATTCATATTTAAAATTCAAGGGCTAAAAAAAAAGGGGGATTGCTTAGCTGGACTTGTAAAGATTCTCCATGGTCAATAGACTAGTAAGAAACAATGAAACTGTGGATGTCCACCACTCCCTGCTTCTGTTTCATCCCTTGTATCCTTGTTGTATTTATTTTAATACTGCAGAGAACAAATGTAGCAATGATATCCATATTCCAGTGGACTATTCATGTCTGTATGACTATTTAACCTGCAAGCTTATTAAGTCATATAATTCTAGTTGTATTTCTTAAGGTGATATTTGTGTATTGCATTCCCAAATGTGCTGTTGTACTGTTACATCATTGCATTGAGAATGTAAGTGGATTCTAATGTATAGAGCGCAAAATGCTACATTTTACCTTGCACCAGCTGTAGAAACTCTTCTACCTTGTATAAATGATATATGAAATACAATTTGTATTTGTACATCGGAGTCTCAAGCATAGCCTGCTTTACATGGTTTATTTATGAGCCTCGTATTACCTTAATTCCTATACTTTACAATGTTGCATATAGATTGGCCTTATGTTGTGTCAATCATGTTTTTAAATTAAAACTTTAGGTAAAAATGTTTCTTAAAAACATTCACCCCAGGATTCAGCAAGCTTTGCACAGTGTGCAAGAATAGTGCAGGAGCTGCTGGAGGCAATATGGCCACAGAGAGATCCAGGAACAAGCTCCCGGACATGCACGAGCGCTCCTGCACTATTCCTGCAGACACAGCTCCTGTATGCTAATTACCCCATTTGCAGGTGAAAACCATGCAAATGAGGTGAGTTAGTGATCCAGGAGGCTGGCAGACATCTGTGCAGGACTATTGTAACCTGCAGAAATGTACTCAGTTAGTAACTGAGTACATTTCTGCAAACTACAAAACGGAGCCATGACATCTCCAAATAAAGGGTGTATATAATGTGTAAAGCATGCCAATGGCCATATATATGGCCATTGGCATGAAAAACAGTTGCAAAAAATAAAAAAAAAACTTTTTTTGGGGCCGATTTTGGCCATTTAAGTATAGGGCAGCAGTGTGCAAACGGGATCGGACAGAAAAGAAAAAGAAAAACCCTGAAAAAAGCTTTCTCTGCGAAATCACAATTTTGCCATTATAGTCAATGGCAGGCATAAGACAACAAGGCTAGTGAATAGTGGTTGCTAAGGGGGGGAAGGCTCAGTGCGGGACTTGTAACTAGGCATTAGCAGGCAGTCCTATGCAAATGAGGGTAATGATACTGAATCACAGATTTCCCCTCAAGGCTAGCCTGCACCCAACTGTGTAGGTGCAGGAAGACCATGGTGCAAGCCTAAGAGCTAGCTGACATCATAGAGGGGTGTGTCAGGCATACTGTAACCTTATTGGAGCCCTGTGACTTGGGTTTGCCCTTAGCTTAGCAGAGCTAAGGAAGGGGATGTGTCTGAAGCTGCCAAGCACACTTTACATTGTCTAAATAGGTGTGCGCGCCGCACACCGGGTTTTAAACAAACAAAAAAAAGTAAACCAGGAAATAGCAGCTCCATGCACATCTGAGCACGGGGTTTGTGTGGTGCACCTTGGGGCTTAAACGGGAAGGCAATGGGAAGGCAAAACAGCAGTAGGAAGGTAATCAAGGAGAACTAGCATAGCTGTCAGGTGAAATGTATCAGAATCAGCCAATTACACAGGCAGCAGCTCAGCCCAGCACACTACTATAAACTATGCAAACACCTTTTCCTCTGTTTTTTCCCACAAACTCTACACCACCAGTGTACACAAATGAGGAAATTTTACCTAACAAAAGCAACAAAATGATAGGGGCTGCATTTGCTCTCATAAATCAACATGTGGAAGAGGCTGAGGGTGGTGAGGATGAGAATGCTGATGACCATCCCATAGTGAGAAGGAGAAGACTGTACAGACCCAGGGTAACCTATCAGGGGCTACATGAGCTGGAAATAGTGGAACACTATAGGGTGGACAGGGACCTCCTACAGCAAATTGTTGAGCTGTGCTGGCCACGCCTCACACACAGAACCAACAGAGGGGGACCCATCCCAGTGGATAACAAGGTGTGTGTAGGCCTAAGAATACTAGCCACAGGTGCCTTCCAAAGGCCAACTGGAGATATCATGGGGATCTCACAGACATCAGCATCCAGGGTACTTCACCAGTTCCTGGATACCATGTCAGCACATGTATTTCCTCAACACCCATGACTCGTTGACAGGCAATATGCATCTCTTCCACCAAATAACAGAATACCCTGAGGTAGTGGGTGCTATAGACTGCACGCACATACACATCAAAGCACCACCTGGTGAGCGGGGTAGAGTCTACATAAACTGCAAGGGCTGCCCCTCCATCAACTGCCAGGTCATGTGCGATGCCCAGGGCATTATAATGAATGTATGTGCTGGCAGCCCTGGAAGCTATCATGACTCCCACATCTGGCATATGACCCAGCTGCACCAGAGATTTGCCAATGTGGACATCCCATATGGCCACCTAGTGGGGGATGCTGGTTACGCACTGGAGCCATGGCTGATGACACACATCAGAAATGCACACACACCGGAACAAGAACTCCATAATGAGGCACACGCACAGACCAGAATCATAATAGAGCATGTGTTTTGGGATGCTCAAGTCATGGTTCCGATGCATGGACATATCCGCAGGAGCCTTGCAGTACTCACCAGCTGCATGTACCCAAATTGTCATCATATGTACCATGCTACATAATATGATCCTGCTGAAACAGCTGCAGCAGGAACAGCACGGGGCAGGGCCACACAGCCCCCCACCATTGCCAAGGCCTGCACAGACACAGAGTGACTCAGAGGAGGAACAACCTGAGCCTGCCCCAGTAGTCAGAAGGAGGTATGCCCAGTATGCCCAGGCCTTGGCAAAGAGGCTACACATAGCACATACACTGACATGGTAGGAACCCAGGGAATGACACCTCTCTCTGACTCGCACATACAGTAAAAGGGATGCCAAACATGACACTATCTGTGCTTAACCATGTATAGGGAGAGTACTATGTGCATCTGACATAGTCAGCCCTCCAGCACAATCCTCAATACTGGCACAGCCATGAGGTAAGTCACTCTTCCTATCAATTGCTGAATGGAGTAGTATGTTCTCTTACTTGTATCTGTGGTATGGATGTGAGCATGCAAGGGAAACGGGTGGCTGAATGGGATGCCAGCAGATAGTATACACCTATATTGGCACCATGAAATCTGTAACAAATACTGCTGTTACCATAGTAGCCAGTACTAGACAAGGTGACAAAACACACTGCAAGAAATGTGGTGGGCCAAATGTGTGTCCATAAGACACACACACATGCAAGTCAGTGAGGCTCACATACCCAACAACAGTCTCAGTCAGCAGGACAGGTGTAGAAAAACACAAACAAAGGCTGTGCTAAGGCCTCTGATTGCTGGCTATGGAGAACAGCCCCTCTCCAGGCCTACACAGACAGACTACACCAGGTCAGGCAGTGGGATGTTAGTTCTGAAGGGTAAGAAGTCTGAAACTGAAATGTATGTCAATAAAACCTAATAGCTGTAGTACACTGATATGCCTCTAGCCTGCATGATAGGTCAGAATACAGAATGAAATGGAGTACCTGAAATACCAGTACAATCATAGCAAATGTGTACAGTTGTCACGTGTGCCTCCCCCACACTCCTATGTAGAAATGTAGTAACATGTATGTGTGGGTATAATAACAGTGGAGCACAGATTACCTGAGCCAGCTAAAGTAGTAGGATAGATCGAAGCACATGCACAATATGCAGGTCTGTGTGTGTTAGGTTGGTGTGTGTTGTATATTATGTGAGAGTGGTCAGCATGTAGGCATGGTGGGTTGTATCCTGGTGGTAATTGGCCAGTACTGCCGATGACAGGGCCAAGTTCTCACAACTGCAGTGCCAAACACAATGCATCCCAGCAAGACACATTCCAGCAGTAAGCCATTGTAATTGTTCGGATGTAACATCTGTCACCATCTGAAAGATGGACATGGCATGAATGTGGGCCCAGACATACGAACAGTACACAGGTGCATGTACCCTAGACAGAGGGTGTATAAAATATTACTGTCAAATGAACACACCTTTGGAATTGTACATACAGGTTAGCAGCACATTAGTTAGGTTTGTAGTATGGAATACTGATGTTGTCTGGCCAAACACTGGCAGACCCAAAAGTCACAGGTATGAAGTACTGAGAAACTGCTGATGTCCCTGCATAAGCCAGCATAAGTGGAATGCCTCACGTATATCTGTGAGTAAGCTGCAAGTAGCTTCCATAGCACACATGCACCCAGCTCACCCCACCATCAGCCACAGGTACCTCACAGGTCTTATCCCTGCTGTTGGGAATGAGTACAATATGACCCCCACCTCTGTATGGAAATAGCCACAGAATGCAGCATGCTGAAGAGGTGTCCCATGCAGGTGTGTCCCCAGCTGTAAGCAGCACCCTGCCAGCATCCACACCACTGGATCAATAAGGACAGAAACTATTGACATTAACACCTTGCACACCTACCCTGTCACCCCAGGGGAATATAGTGGCTTGCAGCCTGGGACTGTAGGAGTGACATAATGCAATGACCTGCTACAGATGGCCTGAATCACTACCAAATGCCCATAGGTCCTCTGTCAAAGGCCTGGCTCACTCATACTGCCAATGTATGTTATCTCATGGACTCCCAAATAACAACATAACACAGTCCACAGAACCCAAATGCAAGGCCATGTCGATAAATCCCAGTAGCATGTCCACCATGTCCTACTGCATGAACTGTGAACCAACCCCAAAATACTGCTGGGATGAAGTGATAACTATAGGGAACTTATCAGATAATGTTTGTATAATGTTTGGAGGAGGATAGAATAACGGGGAGGGTGGTAGGAGCATGGATGCCATGGAGTGTGTGAAGTCTGAAACTCAACTGTGTGCACATAATATCCCTGCCTGCAAACACAGGAATGGGTGGCTACAAACCTGCTTGTAAACCACAATGTGAAGGGGTAATGACCAGAAATATGAGCCCTGCCTCTGAGTAACCTGTGCAAATCTGTACAGCTGTGAGGTATGGCCATAGCAGGATATGGCCATACTGTCACATGGATGGATGTACAAGCATGGGGATCCTCAGCCACCACTGTACCAAGGTGCTGAAACAATTACACAGACCCATCAGCAAGTGTGTGCAGCTTCCCCTCCAGAATGGTATGATTTTGCAAGAATATGTAGGCTGCAGACCACCATACTGGACACAGTTTCATTCGCCCTGTGTTCCCCAAGAAATTACTGTAAGCAAATATGTATACCTGACAGTAGTTGATGACATAAAACATCACAGTGTAAAACTACATATGTCTGATTATCTCTGCTAACACCAAAACCATAAACTCTCCTTAGCATGGAGAACATCGATATCTGTGCAGTAACAGAAACCTGGTTCAAGGCTCCCGAGAGCACCACAGCACTACCAGGTTATATCTCATACCATGCTTTTCGGCCCCAAAACTTGGACCATACCACAAAAGGAGGGGGAGTATCAATATTCGTCAAAGATACCCACACCTCCAGGTTGGTGGCACAGCACAAAGCATCAGAGACTATCCATGTACAACTAACAGTGGGTAAAACTGCCTTCCAGTTTATAGCTTGCTACAGACCACCCTCCCAAACCCAGGAACCCCACTCGGCCTTCCTGAGATCACTGGAAAATATGAAGGTCTCTCCAAACACCATTATATTGGGTGACTTCAACTACCCAAACATAGACTGGGAGCATTACTCTAGCTCCAACACTGTAGCCCAAAGGTTCCTAGAATTTATAAACTCAAATGCTATGGAACAACTTGTTACCACTCCCACAAAAGGGGAAAACATACTGGACCTGATCATCACCAACATGGGGACTCTATGCTCCAGACCAGAAGTGTATCCCACACTGGTAAGATCAGCACTGGATATTCACATCCCGACTCCACCCCCTGCCCTAAAAACCACAGTGAAAAACTTCTCTAAAGCAAATTTTACACTCCTCAAAACGGAGGTGGAATCCTTCAAAGCCTTCAAGGCCTGTAAAAAATACGGCCCAGACCGCAGAATCCTTTATAAACGCATTCTATGAACACCTTCAGGAATGCATGGATCATGCAATCCCAAATAAAACCAAGACCCAATCCTCCAAAGGCACCCCAGCCATAAACAAACTATACAATAGAAGGAGGAAGCTACTACATGATAGAGCAAAATCCCAAAAAGGGAAGGCATCTCTGATCAGTATTAGCAAAAAACTATGGGCACTCATAAAATCGTCTAAGGCCAGCTTCAAGAGAAAAATTGCACAGGACACTAAGGATAAACACAAGGCTTTCTTCAGTTATGTTAGGAATCTGGGTGGAAATTCCCAGATATGCTCAGAATTATTCCAAAATGACAAAAAATACACCAAACCCACAGACATTGCCAACATCCTAGCTGACAGGTTCAGCGCAAACTTCTCCCCCCCCCCACCAAAAGGGCAAATATTTATCCCAGCAGAGTGCTGCCCCCCTGACATCTCAGATTCTCAGGTAAGAGCTGCCCTCTCCAAAGCAAAAAACACAGCATAAATGGGACCAGACGGTGTCCCGGACTGCATCCTACATGAACTCCAAGAAGAGCTAAACCCAAACATAAAATTACTGTTCAATCTCAGCCTTACTACAGGATATGTACCCAAAGAGTGGTGTACAGCAACAGTGGTCCCTCTCCACAAAGGATCCTGGAAATTATCACCCCATAAGCCTGACTAGCTTTGTCTGCAAAGCTATGGAAAGGATCATCATGGACTTCATAAATAAAGATATTGCGGACGTACAGACACTGGATCCTACCCAGTTCGGCTTTGTTAAGGGCAGATCCTGCCTCTTAAACCTGGTTGATTTCTTTGAAACAGTCACCAAGGCCATTGACGAGGGGAAGGTGGTCCACACCACCTACCTGGACCTCACAAAAGCCTTCGATACAATATCCCACTCGGGCATTATAGATAAGCTCACCAGCTTAAATATAAACCCCTATGTCACTAGATGGGTTGCAAACTGGCTCAAGGACAGAACCCACATAGTTAGAATTGCTGGAGCCATGTCAGACTCCAAACCAGTTACAAGTGGCATCCCACAAGGCTCAGTCCCGGGACCTGTCTTGTTCGGTATATATTTCTCGGAGGTACAGGCCACCATGGAAGGACTGTGGCTGACTAAGTTTGCAGATGACTGCAAACTGGGTGCCATAATCGACTCTCCAGCTGACACAAGCATCCTCCAAAAGGGCCTCATAGAAACAGACAACTGGTGCCAGAGCCATGGCCTCAAGCTAAACGCCAAAAAGTGTATAGTCATCCCCTTTGGCAAAAACAAAGTGCCCACAAATTACCACATAGGTGGTAATCCATTAAGTACAGAAGTAGTAATTAGGGACTTGGGGACCCAAGTTGATAGCAATCTCTCATTTGACAACCACGTGGCCAAAGTGGTTAGAAAAACATTTTATATAGCCCACCTAATTATGAAGGGATTCACATCTAGATCAGGGGAGGTCATCGTGCCTCTTTACTCATCCCTCATCAGGCCCATAACTGAGTACAATGCCCCTTTCGGGATGTACCTTACCAGACACCTGCAACAACTGGAAAGACCCCAAAAGTACCTCACCAAGAGGATCATAGGGCTCAAACAGATGCCATATGCTGCCTGGTTAAAGAAACTCCAGCTCTACTCAGTGGCATACCGCCTGCTCAGAGGTGATCTGTGCCTGATGTATAAAGCCATGTCCAACCCTGAATTAATGGGCATGCTGCACCTCAGAAAATCCAAATCCCATCGAGCTACCCACTCGAGAGACTTGAACCTCAGCACTGAAATAAATAGGACATGCTGGAGGGACAGATTCATAACCCAGAGGCTCCCTTCACTCTGGAATAAAATCCCAGTCCAGGTTAGGCAGAGTCCCTCATTGACTCTCTTCAAGAGGAATCTTGATGAGTGGATGGGAGATCGTAGGTTTACCCCGGGTATCACTTCTGTGTCACTGTTAGACAGAGGCACAGTATACTAACCTCGAAAAAGGGCATAGCAAAATTAATTTAAAATGGGTGGCGAAAGCCAAACACACTCTGGCTAGGCTTATAAATGCCCTAGGGCAGATAGCCTAGTATGAACCTATGAACCTATGTAGCAGAAGCAGCACAGACACAATTACCTTCAGTTACCTACTATCCTTTGCCCATTTTCACCCCATATTGTCAACCGATCAACAGATATCCTGCAGAAACAGGTTGGAAGCTGTAGGTGTAGAACACAGAAGCCTGCACTGGAGTACAACCTACCTGGAATGGATTCACACATTCAATACAGATAGTCATACTGGGCATGCTCCCACACTTAGAGAAATGAAGCCCATGTCTGGCAACATTAGTAGACTATACATATCTGACAGTCGCAGATATTTGTGCACACACTCCACATCGCACACCAGTCATGCTTTGCACACACATTGGATAGGAATACACACATATATCCAAGGACAGCACACTATAATAGGCCAAACATACACATACATAGATGTGTGGAAGAGAGTGACAGACACTGACAAAGAGCCTCCCATCATGAGGCCTGTCCCACCCAGCACACATCCAATTGGGTAACACCACATGATGTGCATATGTCAATCACTGTAGACATTTGCCTCTGGTATCCCTCAGCACTATAGTGTCTGTGGTGCTTGTGATAACTGAGTAACATGTCTGTACAAGTCATTATTCATCTAGCAGTTGTATATACGTTAAATTATATTAAATTTAAACCTGTGTGTGACTGAGTGTTGTTTGTCTGTTTCCAGATGAATGGTTTATGGCCCATGCACACTCACTGCACTGCCCATTGCCTGCTGATGTAATTCACCTTGAAATACACCTTTGGTGAAGGAATAGCCCTATAAGCTCTGTGGTATGTGCTATAACTGCGTATTGCTATAGTGTGATGTACTAGTTAGGTAGGACTTCTAATCCCAGACATGGCATCTGTGAGACTGTGTGTGAGGGTGTGTGTGTGTGTGTGTGTGTGTGTGTGTGTGTGTGTGTGTGTAGGGCTCAAGGCTTTTGTGGCCATTCATAGTCACTCCACTCCACATTGCCCTACATTGGCAAGCCTGCTGATGTCATTCACCTTGAAATATACCTTTGGGGTAGAAGCAGCCCAGTAAGTTCCATGGCACGTGCTGTAGTTACATAATGCTGTAGTGTGATGTACTAGATAGGTAGGAGTTCAAATCCCAGACATGACAACTATGAAACACTGTGTGTGTGTGTGTGTGTGTGTGTGTGTGTGTGTGTGTGTGTGTGTGTGTGTGTGTGTGTGTGTGTGTGTGTGTGTGTGTGTGTTTGTCTATGCAGGGATCAATGCTTTTGAGGCCATTCACAGTCACTACAATTTCCAATGCCATAATTTGGGCAGGCCTGCTGATGTCACTCACTTTGAAATACACGTTTGGGGAAGGAGTAGCCCAGTAAGCTCTGTGGCACATGCTATAACTGTGTAATGCTGTAGTGTGATGTATTAGTTAGGTGTGAGTTCTAATCCCAGGCATGGCAACTGAGAAACTCTGTGTGTGTGTGTGTGTGTGTGTGTGTGTGTGTGTGTGTGTGTGTGTGTGTGTGTGTAGGGATCAATGCTTTTGAGGCCATTCACAGTCACTACAATTTCCAATGCTCTACTTTGGCAGGCCTGCTGTCAGTCACTTTGAAATAAATTTTGGGGAAGGAGTAGCCTAGTAAGCTCCGTGGCATGTGCCATAACTGCATAATGCTATAGTGTGATGGCCGATCATGTCTCCTGAACTTGACTGACATCTTCAAATCAATTTTCAGAGGTGTGAATGAAGGTAAGGTGGTCCACACAGCCTATCCGGACCTCACCAAGGCCTTTGACACCATCCCCCAGTCTGGAATCATAGATAAACTTACTAAGCTGGTCATTAATCCCTACGTCACTCTATGGTTGCCAACTGGCTTACTGACAGAACCCACACTGTAAAAGTAGGTGACTCCAAATCCAGCTCCAGACAAGTGACATTTGTAGTACCTCAGTGTTCAGTCCTGGGACCGCTCTTGTTTGGCATCTACTCCTTTGAAGTACAGGTCAACACTAAGGGACTCTGGCTAACGAAGTTCACAGATGACTGCAAACTGGGAGCCAATAATGAATCCCCAAATTATGTGGATATTCTACAAAAGGGCATTACAGAAACAGATGCTTGGTGCCAGAGCCATTGGCTCACGCTCAGTGGCAAGAAATGTATAGTTATCCCCTTTGGGAAAAAAATATGTGCCTGTGAAGTACCACATAGGTGGCAGTACACTAAACACTGAAAGTGTGAGAGGAGACTTAGGGACACAGGTGGACAGTCTCACCTTTGATAACCACATCGCCACAAAAGTCAGGAAATCTGCCTATGTGGCACACCTCAACACTAAAGGCTTTTCATCCAGAAAAAATGAGGCCATTGTCCCACTGTAGACATGTCTCAGTAGACCCAGTATAGAATACATTACCCCATTTGATATGTACCTCTCAAGACATCAACTAGAAAGCCTGCAGAAATACCTCACTAAAAGAATCACATGCCTAAAGCAGATGCCCTATACTGACCATCTGAAAATCACTCTGTCACATATCGTCTACTCAGAGGCGATATCTGCTTAACATACAAAGCAATGTCAAACCCAGAGCTGTTGGACATGCTACACTTAAAAAAAATCCCAACTGGCAAACCTGGGTCTGTGTGTGTGTGGAGTATAATGATTTGGATGCCATTCACACTCACTACACCTCCCATTGTCCTACTGAAGCATGCCTTTTGGTGTCAGACACCTTGGCATACCCTTTTCCCATGTATCAGCCTGATAACCTCTGTGGTCCATGTGATACCTGCGTAATACTGTAGTGTAGCAAACTAGTTAGTTAGGAATTCTAATTCTGACCCTGCTAACTGTGATAATGTGTGTGAATCCCTGAGAGAGTGTGCTGTGTCATCCTTCACACCTGTTTTTGTGGACAGGCATATGTACCACACCTACCTTATCCCTCCTTTATCACTGTTGTTGAAGTCACTCACAGTCAAATATACATTTGAACAGCTCTCCAAACAGTAAACTCTGTGGCCCATGAAATAACTGCATAGAAATGTAATACCTATACATAGACAGGGGTTTGAAACCCCATACTGCTAAGTGTGTGACAAAAACATGCTTAGCTTTTACTCTTCTACCTCCTCCCTGTCTTACTTTGCCTCTGTCTGTCTCTCACACTCCCTCTCTGGTGGATGTGGAGAAGTACACCTGCATTGCTTAGGCAGCACCCTGTGTTTTGTAAGTGATGCTCATGATCAGCTAATGGCCTGTGCATGAATTGCAGTCCCCCACTAGCTGATTGCATGTGGAATAGCAGTGGTAACATTCGCATAGCCAATTGCATTGAAACAGACTCCTGTAACAAGGAACATCATGTGAGCATTGGCCCTTTTCATTCACTGAGAGAAGGACTTCATGTTGATGTTTGGCAAACAGCATCACAGATGTTAGTGGGATATACCTCTCACTCGGATCTATAATATATAACACTAAGTATCCTTTGTTTTGCTTATTTCTCAATTTATTTATAACACTTTGTCTACTGCATACTTTTCTAGCTAGTTTCACTGTGTGTGAGGTATTAACTGGAAATTACCCAAATTTATTAAGCATCTGTTTGGATTGTTTGTTCTGATCTTCTGCCAAGGAGTGTGCCATATAATTTGTTTGCAGTTAAAAGCTTTCTCTAGAGGCTCCTTTATCTGTTTAAAACTTTCATTTAAAGGCTTACTGCTGCTTTTCTGCTGTGACAAACATGTCTGGAGTTTGTTTCTGCCTAAGGAGTGTCAGTATTTATAGCATTGTCCATATTCAGGCTTTGTTTGGGCCTAGTGTTTGTGGAGGCTGTGTGTCTGAGCACATGTTCAATGATAACTTTGTTTAGCAAAAACCATTAGGTATTTCAGTGAAAGAGGATTGTTCATGGTCATTGCCTGAATGGGGTCACCTGGACTACAGCTTAGAGTAAGCAACTCATTGCTTCTTCCAAGCTTTTTTTTAAAGTTGTCTAAGGTTTCAACTTTCTGTTACCTAAGAAGTTAGGGTTGTGAGTGTTTCTGCCATTTCACACTTAGCTAATCGAAGAAAGGGCACAGAGCAAACTCGGATCTATAATACATCACATTAAATATCATGTTTTTTGGCTTAGTTTTTTGAGTTATTTATAGCACTTTGTCTGCTTTCTAGGTATTAACTGGAAATTACCCAAATTTATTAAGCATCTGTTGGATTGTTTGTTCTGATCTCCTGTCAAGGAGTGTGTTATATAACTTGTTTGCAGTTAAAAGCTTTTTCTAGAGGCTCCTTTATCTGTTTAAAACTTTCATTTAAAGGCTCACATCTGCTTTTCTGCTGTGAGAAACATTTCTGCAGTTTGTTTCTGCCTAAGTAGTGTGGGTATTTGTAGCATTGTACATATTCAGACTTTGTTTGGGCCTAGTGTATGTGGAGGCTGTGTGTCTGAGCAAATGTTCAAGGATATCTTGGTTTAGCCAAAGCCATTAGGCATTTCAATGAGAGTGGATTGTTTATGGTCATTGCCTGACTGGTGTCACCTGGACTTCAGCTTAGAGTAAGCCCCTCATTATTTTTTTTTAAGCTTTTTTTAGTTGTCTCCGGTTTCAACTTTCTGTTACATAAGAAGTTAAGTTTGATTGTTTTTGCCATTTCCCACTGAGCTAATTGAAGGAAGGGCATTGAGTTAACTCGGATCTGTAATATATAACATTAAGTATCCTTTTTTCCTTATTTTTTGTTATTCATATCCCCTTCTCTACTGCATACTTTTCAAGCTAGTTTCACTGTGTGTGAGGTATTAACTAGAAATTTTCCACTTTAATTAGGCATCTGTTTGGGTTGTCTGTTCTGATCTCCTGCCAAGGAGTGTGTCATATAACCTGTTTGCAGTTAAAAGCTTTCTCTAGAGGCTCAATCTGTTTAAAACTTTCATTTAAAGGCTCACTGCTGCTTATTTGCTGTAAGAAACATTTCTGCTGTTTGTTTCTGCCAAAGTAGTGTAGATGTTTGTTACACTGTCCATATTAATGCTTTGTTTGGGCCTAGTGTTTGTGAAGCCTGTGTGTCTGAACACATGTTCAAGGATATGTTGATTTAGCCAAAGCCATTAGGCATTTCAGTGAGAGAGGATTGTTTATGATCATTGACTGACTGGGGTCATCTGGACTACAGCTTAGAGTAAGCACCTCATTGGTTCTTTCAAGCTTTTTTTTAAGTTGTCTCATGTTTCAACTTTCTCTTACCTAAGAAGATAAGTTTGTGATTATTTCTGCCACTTCACAATGAGCTAATCGACAAAAGGGCACTGAGCAAACTCAGATCTATAATATATAACTTTAAGTTTCCTGTCTTTTTGCTTATTTTTTTGAGTTATTTATAGCGCTTTCTCTCCTGCATACTTTTCTATCTTGTTTCACAGTGTGTGAGGTATTAACTGGTAATTGTCCTCTTTTATCAAGCATCTATTTGGTTTGTTTGTTCTGCTCTCCTGCCAAGAAGTGTGTCATATAGCTTATTTGCAGTTAAAAGCTTTCTCTAGAGGCTCCTTTATCTGTTTAAAACTTTCATTTAAAGGCTCACATCTGCTTTTCTGCTGTGAGAAACATTTCTGCAGTTTGTTTCTGCCTAAGTAGTGTGGGTATTTGTAGCATTGTACATATTCAGACTTTGTTTGGGCCTAGTGTATGTGGAGGCTGTGTGTCTGAGCAAATGTTCAAGGATATCTTGGTTTAGCCAAAGCCATTAGGCATTTCAATGAGAGTGGATTGTTTATGGTCATTGCCTGACTGGTGTCACCTGGACTTCAGCTTAGAGTAAGCCCCTCATTGTTTTTTTTTTAAGCTTTATTTAGTTGTCTCCGGTTTCAACTTTCTGTTACATAAGAAGTTAAGTTTGAGTGTTTTTGCCATTTCACACTGAGCTAATTGAAGGAAGGGCATTGAGTTAACTCGGATCTGTAATATATAACATTAAGTATCCTTTTTTCCTTATTTTTTGTTATTCATATCCCCTTCTCTACTGCATACTTTTCAAGCTAGTTTTACTGTGTGTGAGGTATTAACTAGAAATTTTCCACTTTAATTAGGCATCTGTTTGGGTTGTCTGTTCTGATCTCCTGCTAAGGAGTGTGTCATATAACCTGTTTGCAGTTAAAAGCTTTCTCTAGAGGCTCAATCTGTTTAAAACTTTCATTTAAAGGCTCACTGCTGCTTATTTGCTGTAAGAAACATTTCTGTTGTTTGTTTCTGCCAAAGTAGTGTAGGTGTTTGTTACACTGTCCATATTAATGCTTTGTTTGGGCCTAGTGTTTGTGAAGCCTGTGTGTCTGAACACATGTTCAAGGATATGTTGATTTAGCCAAAGCCATTAGGCATTTCAGTGAGAGAGGATTGTTTATGATCATTGACTGACTGGGGTCATCTGGACTACAGCTTAGAGTAAGCACCTCATTGGTTCTTTCAAGCTTTTTTTTAAGTTGTCTCATGTTTCAACTTTCTCTTACCTAAGAAGATAAGTTTGTGATTATTTCTGCCACTTCACAATGAGCTAATCGACAAAAGGGCACTGAGCAAACTCAGATCTATAATATATAACGTTAAGTTTCCTGTCTTTTTGCTTATTTTTTTGAGTTATTTATAGCGCTTTCTCTCCTGCATACTTTTCTGTCTTGTTTCACTGTGTGTGAGGTATTAACTGGTAATTGTCCTCTTTTATCAAGCATCTATTTGGTTTGTTTGTTCTGCTCTCCTGCCAAGAAGTGTGTCATATAGCTTATTTGCAGTTAAAAGCTTTCTCTAGAGGCTCCTTTATCTATTTAAAACTTTCATTTAGAGGCTCACTGCTGCTTTTCTGCTGTGAGAAAAATTTCTGCCTTTTGTTTCTGCCTAAGTAGTGTGCGTATTTGTAGCACTGTCCATATTTTGGCTTTGTTTGGACCTAGTGTTTGTGGAGGCTATGCGTCTGAGCACGTTACAGGATATCTTGGTTTAGCCAAAGCCATTAGGCATTTCAGCTTTGTTTATGGTCATTGGCTTGGCTGACTGACTGGGACTGACTACAGCTTAACTAGCACAAACAGCATTGGTTCAAGCTTTTTTTTGTTATCTCAGGTTTTCAGCTTTCTGTTACCTAAGGAGTTAAGTTTGTGAGTGTTTCTGCCATATCACACTGAGCTAAGTAAAGGAAGGGCACTGAGCAAACTTGGATCAATAATATATAACATTAAGTATCCTGTCTTTTTGCTTATTTTTTGAGTTATTTATAGCACTTTGTCTACTGCATACTTTTCAAGCTAGTTTCACTGTATATGAGGTGCTAACTGGAAATTGTCCACTTTTATTAAGCATCTGTTTGGGTTGCATGTTCAGATCTCCTGCAAAGGAGTGTGTTATATAACTTGTTTGCAGTTAAAAGCCTTCTCTAGAGGCTCCTTTATCTGTTTAAAACTTTCATTTAAAGGCTCACTGCTGCTTTTCTGCGGTGAGAAACATTTCTGCAGTTTATTTCTGACTAGGTAGTGTGGGTATTTGTAGCATTGTACATATCCAGACTTTGTTTGGGCTTAGTGTATGTAGAGGCTGTGTGTCTGAGCACATGTTCAAGGATATCTTGGTTTAGCCAAAGCCATTAGGCATTTAAATGAGAGAGAATTCTTTATAGTCATTGCCTGACTGGGGTCACCTGGACTTCAGCTTAGAGTAAGCCCCTCATTGGTTCTTTTAAGCTTTTTTTAAAGTTGTCTCAGGTTTCAGCTTTTTGTTGCCTAAGAAGTTAAGTTTGAGTATTTTTGCCATTTCACACTGAGCTAATAGAAGGAAGGGCATTGAGTTTAATTGGATCTATAATATATAACCATAAGTATCCTTTTTTTTGCTTATTTTTTGAGTTATTTATATCCCCTCCTCTTCTGCTTACTTTTCAAGCTAGTTTCACTGTGTGTGAGGTATTAACTGGAAATGTTCCATTTTAATTAAGCATCTGTTTGAGTTGCTTGTTCTGATCTCCTGCCAAGGAGTGTGTCATATAACTTATTTGCAGTTAAAACTTTCTCTATAGGCTCAGTCTGTTTAAAACTTTCATTTAAAGGCTCACTGCTGCTTTTTTGCTGTGAGAAACATTTCTGCAGTTTGTTTCTGCCAAAGTAGTGTAGGTGTTTGTTGCACTGTCCATATTCAAGCTTTGTTTGGGCCTAATGGTTGTGGAGTCTGTGTCTCTGAGCACATGTTCAAGGATATCTTGGTTTAGCCAAAGCCATTAGGCATTTCAAAGAGAGAGGATTGTTTATGGTCATTGGCTGACTGAGGTCACCTGGACTACAGCTTAGAGTAAGCACCTCATTGGTTCTTTCAAGCTTTTTTTAAGTTATCTCAGGTTTCAACTTTCTGTTACCTAAGAAGATAAGTTTGAGTGTTTTTTGCCAGTTCTCACTATGCTACTCGAAGGAAGGTCATTGTGTTAACTTGGATCTATAATATATAACATTAAGTATCCTTTTTTTTTTTGCTTATTTTTTGAGTTATTTATATCCCTTTCTCTACTGCATACTTTTTAAACTAGTTTCACTGTGTGATATATTAATTGCAAAATTTCCACTTTAATTAAGCATCTGTTTGGGGTGTTTGGTCTGATCTCCTGCTAAGGTGTGTGTCATATAACTTGTTTTCAGATAAAAAGCTTTATCAAGAGGCTCAGTCTGTTTAAAACTTTCATTTATAGGCTCACTGCTGTTTTTTTTGTTGTGAGAAACATTTCTGCAGTTTGTTTCTGCCAAAGTAGTGTAGGTGTTTGTTGCACTGTCCATAATCATGCTTTGTTTGGGCCTAGTGGTTGTGGAGTCTGTGTGTCTGAGCACATGTTCAAGGATATCTTGATTTAGCCAAAGCCATTAGGCATTTCAGTGAGAGAGGATTGTTTATGGTCATTGGCTGACTGGGGTCACCTGGACTACAGCTTAGAGTAAGCACCTCATTGGTTCTTTCAAGCTTTTTTTAAGTTGTCTCAGGTTTCAACTTTCTCTTACCTAAGAAGTTAAGTTTGTGAGTATTTCTGCCATTTCACAATGAGCTAATTGACGGAAGGACACTGAGCAAACTCTAATCTATATTATATAACTTTAAGTTTCCTGTCTTCATGCTTACTTTTTTGAGTTATTTATAGCGCTTTGTCTACTGCATACTTTTCTAGATAGTTTCACTGTGTGTGAGGTATTAACTGGAAATTGTCCACTATTATTAAGCATCTGTTTGGGTTGTTTGTTCTGATCTCCTGCCAAGGAGTTTGCGATATAACTCATTTGCAATTGAAAGCTTTCTCTTGAGTCTCCATTATCTGTTTAAAACTTTCATTCAGAAGCTTACTGCTGCTTTTCTGTTGTGAGATAAATTTCTGCAGTTTGTTTCTGCCTAAGTAGTGTGGGTATTTGTAGCATTGTCCATATTCAGGCTTTTTTTTGTGAGGTATTAACTGGAAATTTTCCACTTTTCTTAAGCATCTGTTTGGTTTGTTTGTTCTTATCCCCTGCCAAGGAGTGTGTCATATAACTTGTTTGCAGTTAAAAGCTTTCTCTAGAGGCTCTATCTGTTTAAAACTTTCATTTAAAGGCTCACTGCTTTTTTGCTGTGAGAAACATTTCTGCAGTTTGTTTCTGCCAAAGTAGTGTAGGTTGCACTGTCCATATTCATGCTTTGTTTTGGCCTAGTAGTTGTGGAGGCTGTGTGTCTGAGCACATGTTCAAGGATATCTTGAATTAGCCAAAGCCATTAGGCATTTCAGTGAAAGAGGCTTGTTTATGGTCATTGGCTGACTGGGATCATCTGGTCTACAGCTTAGAGTAAACAGCTCATTGGTTCTTTCAAGCTTTTTTTAAGTTGTCTCAGGTTTCACCTTTCTGTTACCTAAGAAGTCAATTTTGTGAGTTTTTCTGCCATTTTAAACTGAGCTAATTGAAGAAAGAGCACTGAGCAAACTTGTATCTATAATATATAACAGTAATTTTCCTGTTTTTTGCTTATTTTTTATTTATTTATAGCACTTTGTCTACTGCATTTTTTCTAGATAGTTTCACTGTGTGTGAGGTATTAACTGGAAATTGTCCGCTTTTATTAAGCAGCTGTTTAGGTTGTTTGTTCTGATCTCCAGCCAAGGAGTGTCTCATATAACTTGTTTGCAGTTAAAAGCTTTCTCTAGAGGCTCCTTTACCTGTTTCAAACTTTCATTTAAAGGCTCACTGCTGCTTTTCTGCTGTAAGAAACATTTCTGCAGTTTGTTTCTATCTAAGTAGTGTGGGTATTTGTAGCATTGTACATATTCAGGCTTTGTTTGGGCCTAGTGTAAGTGGAGGCTGTGTGTCTGAGCACATGTTAAAGGATATCTTGGTTTAGCCAAAGGCATTAGGCATTTCAATGAGAGAGGACTGTTTATGGTCATTGCCTGACTGGGGTCACCTGGACTTCAGCTTAGAGTAAGCCCCTCATTGGTTCTTTTAAGCTTTTTTTAAAGTTGTCTCAAGTTTCAACTTTCTGTTACCTAAAAAGTTAAGCTTGAGTGTTTTTGCCATTTCACACTGAGCTATTTGAAGGAAGGGCATTGAGTTAACTCGGATCTATAATATATAACATTACGTATCGTTTTTTGCTTATTTTTTGAGTTATTTATTTCCCTTTCTCTACGGCATACTTTTCAAGCTAGTTTAACTGTGTGTGAGGTATAAACTGGACATTTTCCACTTTAATTAAAAATCTACTTGTGTTGTTTGTTCTGGTCTCCTGCCAAGGAGTGTGTCATATAACTTGTTTGCAGTTAAAAGCTTTCTGTAGAGGCTCAATCTGTTTAAAACTTCATTTAAAGGCTCACTACTGCTTTTTTGCTTTGAGAAACATTTCTGCAGTTTGTTTCTGCCAAAGTAGTGTAGGTGTTTGTTGCACTGTCCATATTCATGCTTTGTTTGGGCCTAGTGGGTTTGGAGGCTGTGTGTCTGAGCACATGTTCAAGGATATCTTGATTTAGCTAAAGCCATTAGGCATTTCAGTGAGAGAGGATTGTTTATGGTCATTGGCTGACTGGGGTAACCTGGACTACAGCTTAGTGTAAGCACCTCATTGGTTCTTTCAAGCTTTTTTTTTTTAAATTGTCTCAGGTTTCAACTTTCTGTTACCTAAGAAGTTAATTTTGTGAGTGTTTCTGCCATTTCAAACTGAGCTAATTGAAGAAAGAGCACTGAGCAAACTTGGATCTATAATATATAACATTAAGTATCCTGTTTTTTGCTTATTTTTTGATTTATTTATAGCACTTTGTCTACTGCATTTTTTTCTAGATAGTTTCACTGTGTGTGAGGTTTTAACTGGAAATTGTCCACTTTTATTAATCATCTGTTTGGGTTGTTTGTTCTGATCGCCTGCCAAGGAGTGTCTCATATAACTTGTTTGCAGTTAAAAGCTTTCTCTAGAGGCTCCTTTATCTGTTTCAAACTTTTATTTAAAGGCTCACTGCTGCTCTTCTGCTGTGAGAAACATTTCTGCAGTTTGTTTCTATCTAAGTAGTGTGGGTATTTGTAGTATTGTACATATTCAGGCTTTGTTTGGGCCTAGTGTATGTGGAGGCTGTGTGTCTGAGCACATGTTCAAGGATATCTTGGTTTAGCCAAAGGCATTAGGCATTTGCATGAGAGAGGATTGTTTATGGTCATTTCCTGACTGGGGTCACCTGGACTTCAGCTTAGAGTAAGCCCCTCATTGGTTCATTTAAGCTTTTTTTAAAGTTGTCTCAGGTTTCAACTTTCTCTTACCTAAGAAGTTAAGTTTGTGAGTGTTTCTGCCATTTCACAATGAACTAATCAACAGAAGGGCACTGAGTAAATTCGAATCTATAATATATAACTTTAAGTTTCCTGTCTTTTTGCTTATTTTTTTTTTAGTTATTTATAGCGCTTTCTCTACTGCATACTTTTCTAGCTTGTTTCACTGTGTGTGAGGTATTAACTTGAAATTTTCCTCTTTTATCAAGCATCTGTTTGGGTTGTTTGTTCTGATCTCCTGCCAAGGAGTGTGCCATATAACTTGTTTGCAGTTAAAAGCTTTCTCTAGAAACTCTATCTGTTTAAAACTTTCATTTACAGGCTCACTGCTGCTTTTCTGCTGTGGGAAACATTTCTACTGTTTGTTTCTGCCTAAGTAGTGTGGGTATTTGTTGCACTGTCCATATTCATGGTTTATTGGGCCTAGTGATTGTGGAGGCTGTGTGTCTGAGCACATATTCAAGGATATCTTTAATTAGCCAAAGCCATTAGGCATTTGAGTGAGAGAGGATTGTTAATGATCATTGGCTGACTAGGGTCACCTGGACTACAGCTTAGAGTAAGTACCTCATTTGTTCTTTCCTGCTTTTTTTTTTAAGTTGTCTCAGGTTTCAGCTTTCTGTTACCTAAGAAGATAAGGTTGTGAGTGTTTCTGCCATTTCACACAGAGCTAATCAAAGGAAGGTTACTGAGCAAACTTGGATCTATAATATATAACTTTAAGTATCCTGTTTTTTGCTTATTTTTTTTTAGTTATTTATAGAACTTTGACTACTGCATACCTTTCTAGCTAGTTTCACTGTGTGTGAGGTATTAACTAGAAATTGTCCACTTTTATTAAGCATCTGTTTGGGTTGTTTGTTCTGATCTCCTGCCAAGGAGTGTGTCATATAACTTGTTTGCAGTTAAAAGCTTTCTCTAGAGGCTCCTTTATCTGTTTAAAACTTTCATTTACAGGCTCACTGCTGTTTTTCTGCTGTGGGAAACATTTCTACTGTTTGTTTCTGCCTAAGTAGTGTGGGTATTTGCAGCATTGTCCATATTCAGGCTTTGTTTGGGCCTAGTGTTTGTGGAGGCTGTTTTTCTGAGCACATGTTCAAGGATATCTTGGTTTAGCTAAAGCCGTTAGGCATTTCAGTGAGAGAGTATTGTTTATGGTCACTGGCTGACTGGGGTCACCTGGACTACAGCTTAGAGTAAGCCCCTCATTGGTTCATTTAAGCTTTTTTTAAAGTTGTCTCAGGTTTCAACTTTCTCTTACCTAAGAAGTTAAGTTTGTGAGTGTTTCTGCCATTTCACAATGAGCTAATCAAAAGAAGGGCACTGAGCAAACTTGGATCTATAATATATAACTTTAAGTTTCCTGTCTTTTTGCTTATTTTTTTTTTAGTTATTTATAGCGCTTTCTCTACTGCATACTTTTCTAGCTTGTTTCACTGTGTGTGAGGTATTAACTTGAAATTTTCCTCTTTTATCAAGCATCTGTTTGGATTGTTTGTTATGATCTCCTGCCAAGGAGTTTGCCATATAACTCATTTGCAATTGAAAGCTTTCTCTTGAGTCTCTATTACCTGTTTAAAACTTTCATTTAGAGGCTCGCTGCTCCTTTTCTGCTGTGAGATAAATTTTTGCAGTTTGTTTCTGCCTAAGTATTGTGGATATTTGTAGCATTGTCCTTATTCAGTCTTTGTTTGTGAGGTATTAACTGGAAATTGTTCACTTTTCTTAAGCATCTGTTCGGTTTGTTTGTTCTGATCTCCTGATAAGGAGTGTGTCATATAACTTGTTTGCAGTTAAAATCTTTCTCTAGAGGCTCTATCTGTTTAAATCATTCAGTTAAAGGCTCACTGCTGCTTTTTTGCTGTGAAAAACATTTCTGCAGTTTGTTTCTGCCAAAGTAGTGTAGGTGTTTGTTGCACTGTCCATATTCATGGTTTATTGGGCCTAGTGATTGTGGAGGCTGTGTGTCTGAGCACATATTCAAGGATATCTTTAATTAGCCAAAGCCATTAGGCATTTCAGTGAAAGAGGATTGTTTATGGTCATTGGCTGACTGGGGTCACCTGGACTACAGCTTAGAGTAAGCACCTCATTGGTTCTTTCAATCTTTTTTTTTTAAGTTGTCTCAGGTTTCAACTTTCTCTTACCTAAGAATTTAAGTTTGTGAGTGTTTCTGCCATTTCACAATGAGCTAATCGAAGGAAGGTTACTGAGCAAACTTGGATCTATAATATATAACTTTAAGTTTCCTGTCTTTTTGCTTATTTTTTTGAGTTATTTATAGCGTATTGTGTACTGCATACCTTTCTAGCTAGTTTCACTGTGTGTGAGGTATTAACTGGAAATTGTCCACTTTTATTAAGCATCTGTTTCGGTTGTTTGTTCTGATCTCCTGCTAAGGAGTGTCTCATATAACTTGTTTGCAGTCAAAAGCTTTCTCTAAAGGTTCCTTTATCTGTTTAAAACTTTCCTCATTGGTTCTTTGCTTTCCTCATTAGTTCTTCCAAGCTTTTTTAAAGTTGTCTCAGGTTTCAACTTTCTGTTACCTAAAAAATTAAGTTTCTGAGTGTTTCTGCCTTTTCACACTGAGCTAATCGAAGGACACTCAGCAAACTTGGATCTATAATATATAACAATATGTATCCCGTCTTTCTGCTTATTTTTTGTTATTTATAGCACTTTGTCTACTGTATACTTTTCTAGCTAGTTTCACTGCATGTGAGGTATTAACTGGAAATTGTCCACTTTTATAAGCATCTGTTTGGGTTGCTTGCTCTAATCCCCTGCCAAGGAGTGTGTCATATAACTTGTTTGCAGTTAAAAGCTTTCACTAGAGTCTCCTTTATCAGTTTAAACTTTCATTTAAAGGCTCAGTGCTGCCTTTCTACTGTGAGAAACATTTCCATAGTTTGTTTCTGCCTAAGTAGTGTGGGTATTTGTAGCATTGTCCATATTCAGGCTTTGTTTCGGCCTAGTATTTTTGGAGGCTGTGTTTCTGAGAACATGTTCAAGGATATCTTGGTTTAGCCAAAGCCATTAGTTATTTCAGTGATAGAGGATTGTTTATGGTTATTGGCTGACTGGGGTCACCTGGACTACAGCTTAGATTAAGCCCCTAATTATTTTTTCAAGCTTTTTTTTAAAGTTGTCTCAGGTTTCAACTTTCTTTTACCTAAGAAAATAAGTTTGTGAGTGTTCCTGCCATTTCACACTGAGCTAATCGAAGGAAGGGCACTGAGCAAACTTGGATCTATAATATATAATATTAAGTATCCATTTTTTTAGATTATTTTCTGAGTTATTTATAGCACTTTGCTGCATACTTTTCTAGATAGTTTCACTGTGTGTGAGGTATTAACTGGAAATTGTCCACTTTTATTAAGCATCTGTTGGTTGTTGCTCTCTCTCCTGCTCTGTGTCATATAATGTCATATAACCCAAAAGCAGTTAAAGTCTCTAAGGCCCTTTATATTTTAAAACTTTCATTTTAAAAGGCTCACTGCTGCTTTTGCTGTAAGAAACATTTCTGCAGTCTGTTTCTGCCTAAGTAGTGTGAGTATTTGTAGCATTGTCCATATTCAGGTGTTGTTGGACAACTTTTAGTGTTTGTGGAGACTGTGTATCTGAGCACATGTTCAAGGATATCTTGATTTAGACAAAGCCATTAGGCATTTCATAGGTTCATAGACTAACACTAGGCTAACTACCCTTATGGACCATTTTAAGCCTAACCAATTACCCAATGTGAGAATCAAACCCTGCACCTTGTGTCTGTAAAGCAACCACCTTAACCATTATGCCAAGCTTCCACCAATGAGAGAGGATTGTTTATGGTCATTGCCTGTCTGGGGTCACCTGGATTCCAGCTTAGAGTAAGTCCCTCATTGGTTCTTTTAAGCTTTTTTTAAAGTTGTCTCAGGTTTCAACTTTCTGTTACCTAAGAAGTTAAGTTTGAGTGTTTTTGCTATTTCACACTGAGCTAGTCAAAGGAAGGGCATTGAGTTAACTCGGATCTATAATATATAACATTAAGTATCCTTTTTTTGCTTACTTTTTTTAGTTATGTATAGCCCTTTCTCTACTGCATACTTTTCAAGCTAGTTTCACTGTGTGTGAGGTATTAACTGGACATTTTCCACTTTAATTAAGCATCTGATTGGGTTGTTTGTTCTGATCTCCTGCCAAGGAGTGTGTCATATAACTTGTTTGCAGTTAAAAGCTTTCTCTAGAGGCTCAATATGTTTAAAACTTTCATTTAAAGGCTCACTGCTGCTTTTTTGCTGTGAGAAAATTTCTGCAGTTTGTTTCTGCCAAAGTAGTGTAGGTGTTTGTTGCACTGCCCATATTCATGGTTTGTTTAGGCCTAGTGGTTGTGGAGGCTGTGTGTCTGAACACATGTTCAAGGATATCTTGATTTAGCTAAAGCCATTAGGCATTTCAGTGAGAGAGGATTTTTTATGGTCATTGGCTGACTGGGGTCACCTGGACTACAGCTTAGAGTAAGCAGCTTATTGGTTCTTTCAAGCTTTTTTTTAAGTTGTCTTAGGTTTCACCTTTCTGTTACCTAAGAAGTTAATTTTGTGAATGTTTCTGCCATTTCACACTGAGCTAATCGAAGAAAGGGCACTGAGCAAACCTGGATCTATAATATATAACATTACGTATCCTGTTCTTTGCTTATTGTTTTATTTATTTATAGCACTTTGTCTACTGCATACTTTTCTAGCTTGTTTCACTGTGTGTGAGGTATTAACTGGAAATTGTCTACTTTTATTAAGCATCTGTTTGGGTTGTTAGTTCTGATCTCCTGCCAAGGAGTGTGTCATATAACATGTTTGCAGTTAAAACCTTTCTCTAGAGGTTCCTTTAGCTGTTTAAAACTTTCATTTAAGGGCTCACTGCTACTCTTCTGCTTTGAGAAACATGTCTACAGTTTGTTTCTACCTAGGTTATGTGGGTATTTGTAGCATTGTCCATATTCAGGCTTTGTTTTGGTCTAGTGTTTGTGGAGGCTGTGTGTCTGAGCACATATTCAAGGATATTAGCCAAAGCCATTAGGCATTTTAGTGAGAGAGGATTGTTTATGATCATTGGCCGACTGGGGTCACCTGGGCTACAGCTTAGAGTAAGCACCTCATTGGTTCTTTCAAGCTTTTTTTAAAAGTTGTCTCAGATTTCAAATTTCTGTTACCTAAGAAGTTAAGTTTGTGAGTGTTTCTGCCATTTGACACAGAGCTAATCAAAGGAAGGGCACTGATCAAACTCGTATCTATAATATATACATTAAGTATTCTGTCTTTTTGTTTTTTTGAGTTATTTATAGCACTTTGTCTACTGCATAGTATTCTAGCTAGTTTCACTGTGTGTGAGGTATTAACTGGAAATTGTCAACTTTTATTAAGCAAATGTTTGGGTTGTTTGTTCTGCTCTCCTGCCAAGGAGTGTGTCATATAACCTATTTGCAGTTAAAAGTTTTCTCTAGAGGCTCCTTTATCTGTTTAAAACTTTCATTTAAAGGCTCACTGCTGCTTTTCTGCTGTAAGAAACATTTCTGCAGTCTGTTTCTGCCTAAGTAGTGTGGGTATTTATAGCATTGTACATATTCAGGCTTTGTTTGGGCCTAGTGTATTTGAAGGCTGTTTGTCTGAGCACATGTTCAAGGATATTTTGGTTTAGCCATATGCATTAGGCATTTCAATGAGAGAGGATTGTTTATGGTCATTGCCTGACTGGGGTCACCTGGATTTCAGCTTAGAGTAAGCCCCTCATTGGTTCTTTTAAGCTTTTTTTTTAAGTTGTCTCAGGTTTCAACTTTCTGTTACCTGAGAAGTTAAGTTTGAGTGTTTTTGCCATTTCACACTGAGCTAATCGAAGGAAGGGCATTGAGTTAACTCAGATCTATAATATATAACATTAAGTATCCTTTTTTTTGCTTATATTTTGAGTTATTTATATCCCTTTCTCTACTGTATACTTTTCAAGCTAGTTACACTGTGTGTGAGGTATTAACTGGAAATTGTCCACTTTAATTAAGCATCTGTTTGGGTTGTTTGTTCTGATCTCCTGCCAAGGAGTGTGTCATATAACTTGTTTGCAGTTAAAGCTTTCTCTAGAGGCACCTTTATCTGTTTAAAACTTTCATTTAAAGGTTCACTGCTGCTTTTCTGCTTTGAGAAACATTTCTACAGTTTGTTTCTACCTAAGTAGTGTGGGTATTTGTAGCATTGTCCATATTCAGGCTTTGTTTGGGCCTAGTATTTGTGAAGGCTGTGTATCTGAGCACATGCTCAAGGATATCTTGGTTTAGCTAAAGCCATTAGGCATTTCAGTGAGAGAGGATGTTTATGGTCATTGGCTGACTGGGGTCACCTGGACTACAGCTTAGAGTAAGCACCTCATTGATTCTTTCAAGCCTTTTTTTAAAGTTGTCTCAGGTTTCAACTTTCTGTTACCTAAAAAGTTAAGTTTGTGAGTGTTTCTGCTATTTCACACTGAGCTAATCGAAGGAAGGCCACTGAGCAATCTTGCAGCTATAATTTATAACAGTAAGTACCCCCTTTTTTTTGCTTTTTTTAGTTATTTATAGCACTTTTTCTACTGCATTCGTTTCTAGCTAGTTTCACTGTGTGCATGTGAGGTATTAAGTGGGAATTGGCCGCTTATGTTAAGCATCTGTTTGGGGTGTTTGTGCTGATCTTTTGCCAAGGAGTTTGTCATATAACTTGTTTGCAATTAACATCTTTCTCTAGAGGCTCCTTTACCTTTTTAAAACTTTCATTTAAAGGCTCACTGATGCTTTTCTGATGTGAGAACCATTTCTGCAGTTTGTTTCTGCCTAAGTAGTGTGGGTGTTTGTAGCATTGTGCATATTCAGGCTTTGCTTGGGACTAGAGTTTGCGGAGACTGTGTGTCTGAGCACATGTTCAAGGATATTTTGGTTTAGCCAAAGCCATTAGGCATGTCAGTGAGAGAGGATTGTTTATGGTCATTGGCTGACTGGGGTCATCTGGACTACAGCTTCTAGTAAGAACCTCATTGGTTCTTTCATGCTTTTTTTAAAGTTGTCTCAGGTTTCAACTTTCTGTTAACTAAGAAGTTAAGTTTGTGAGTGTTTCTGCCATTTCACACTGAGTTAATTGAAGGAATGACACTGAGCAAACTTGGATCTATAATATATAACGTTAAGTATCCTGTTTTTTAGCTTCTTTTTGAGTTATTTATAGCACTTTGTCTACTGCATTTTTTTCTAGCTAGTTTCACTATGTGTGTGTGAGGTATTAACAGGAAATTGGCGGCTGATATTAAGTATTTGTTTGAGGTGTTTGTTCTGATCTCCTGCCAAGAAGTGTGTCACATAACTTGTTTGCATTTAAATGCTTTCTCTAGATGCTTTTTTATCTGTTGAATTCTTTCCACTGTAGGCTCACTGCTGCTTTTCTGCTGTGAGAAACATTTTTGCGGATTGTTTCTGCCTACGTAGTGTGGGTATTTGTAGCATTGTTATTATTCCGGCTTTGTTTGGGCCTAGTGTTTGTGGAGGCTGTGTCTGAGCACATGTTTATGGATATCTTGGTTTAGCCAAAGCTTTTAGGCATTGCAGAGAGAGAGGATTGTTTCAGGTCATTGGCTGACTGGGGTCACCTGGACTACAGCTTAGAGTAAGCACCTTTTTGGTTCTTTCAATCTTTTTTTAAAGTTGTCTCTGGTTTCAACTTTCTGTTGCCTAAGAAGTTAAGTTTGTGAGTGTTTCTGCCATTTCACACTGAGTTAATTGAAGGAATGACACTGAGCAAACTTGGATCTATAATATATAACATTAGGTATACTGTTTTTATGCTTATTTTTTGAGTTATTTATAGCACTTTGTGTACTGCATACTTTTCTAGCTAGTTTCACTTTGTGTGAGGTACTAACTGGAAATTATCCCCTTTTATTAAACATCTGTTTGGGTTGTTTGTTCTGATCTTCTGCCAAGGAGTATGTCATACAAGTTGTTTACAGTTAAAAGCTTTATCTAGAGGGTCCTTTATCTGTTTAAAACTTTCATTTAAAGGCTTACTGCTGCTTTTCTGCTGTGAGAAAAATTTCTGCAGTTTGTTTCTGCCTAAGTAGAGTGGGTATTTGTAGCATTGTACGTATTCAGGCTTTGTTTGGGCATAGTGTTTGTGAAGGCTGTGTATCTGAGCACATGTTCAAGGATATCTTGGTTTAGCTAAAGCCATTAGGCATTTCAGTGAGAGAACATTGTTTATGGTTATTGGCTGACTGGGGTAACCTGGACTACAGCTTAGAGTAAGCACCTCATTGGTTCTTTCAAGCTTTTTTTTAAAGTTGTCTTAGGTTTCAACTTTCTGTTACCTAAGAAGTTAAGTTTGTGAGTGTTTCTCACTGAGTGTTCTGATGGAATATTAGATTTATGCAGAATTTACAGTGTTACTATTATTAGTACAGTATAAGTAAGAAAAGTTGTATTAGAAATAATGGTATTTACAGTTATTTTATTAAGTAGGTTTCATCATATGAATTGTCGATATGTTTACAGAATTGTATAACAGTTATTTAATATATACAAGTGTATTTTATATAATCAATTTTACATAAATTATTTATATATATATTTTTTGCATAACAAATATTTTTTCATATATTTAGAATACACGTATATATTAGGATTTAAATAGAGAATTACAACCCTATAATAGAAGGTAAAAAAATCTAGTATACATTTTTAAGTATATATACTTTTAATATATTGTGTATTAATTGATTTTAAAGTATAACATAGGATAAATATACAATGACATACATTTAGTTATATCACTCTAAGGGCGAACCATTTTTTTAATTTTTGGTTATTTAAATATTTGTCACAGCTGGTAACATTGTTCTGATGAAGCCCACATATAGTGGGTGAAAGTGCTTAACTATTTGAACTTTGTGTAACTTGATGAATTAAATTTTAGCTCATTTTTAAATAAAAAACATATCTACAGGTGTTTGCACAGCATTTCCTCTGTGACAGTAATGTTACATTTATGGAGAGGCAAGAGGTTATTGTGGTGTTTAATGTTATATTCATTTAGTGGTCATAACATGGAGGAGATCGGAGTGCATTCTCCTGTTAGTTCCACCTCTGAGAAAGCCGAATTAGACAGCATACTGGCAGAAGTAACGGCACTCAGAGGAGAAGTGAGCAAACTTTTACAATTATTTACCACTGCTGTTGATTCAGCAGTTGGTAAAGGTATTGTGAGCATATCAGCCTGTTCAGTGAATCGAATTTCATTACCAGCTGAGAGTGTTCAAGGGAAAGGTAAATGCACAGAGGGGGAGCAGAGTAACACATGGCCAGAGGTCACAGCGGTCTTTGCAGATCCACTCAAAGATGTAAACCGGGTTACATCAGCCAGCAGCGATGTATCAACATTTATGGATATACCAAATGGTCAAGAATCAGATATTAATAAAGTTAGAAGGATTTATGACATAGACATTCCAGGTTTGCATATTTCAAATGAGCCACAGGATAGCATTAAACTCAATTCTACAGGATTCACATTTGACTTTTCACTATATGATTATGAGGATGAAGAAGAGATACAGCGAATAGGTACAAAACCTAAAAGAACCATACCAGGGAAAACATATTCCAATGTGGTGGGTAAAGCCACTAACAAAGAAAAAGGTACTGTAACATCTAATGTTCCAACTGAACTCCCCGATAGGTTTAATAGTACTAAAGGAAACAAAGATGTGCATTTGCACACATTTTTGTCCACTAATTGTGACTTTGAGAACTATGAAAAAGAAAAAAATGTTAAAGCAAATGAAAAAGTATTAACGAACTACACATTAAGGGATTATATTTATTTGTTGGGTAAAAAATTGGATGCAATCAATGGTATTAAGTTGGACAATGCATATTTACACAAATGTTTAGTACTAGAAATTGTACCTATGGGATTGCGTTTTTTTAAACAACTGATGGGTTTAGAACTAACAGTGACCAAGAAAAATGAATTTAATCAACTATTTAATCAATTTGGGTTTAGTTATATGAAGTTGTTAATAAAACATAATGATGAAAAACTTTCCCATTTGATGCAAGAAGTTGAGGAACTGAATAAAAAAATTGTTGGTGACTTATTAAACAATGAGAGAATTTATATGTTAAGCAGTTTCATAGAGCAGAAAAAAAGATACAGATGGGATATGATAGAAAATGTAAGAAGATTAATAGAGATATGACTCAGTATAAAAGTGATCAAGCATATATGTGGAAAGAAATGGATTATAAAAGTTATTATAATGTAAAGGCGTATGAACAAGCAAAAGGAAATAATGAGAATAATACATTTCACAGAGAGACACATGACAATTTATAGGAACAATAGATTAAATTTTCAGAAGGGCTGGAATCAGCAACATTAGAGAAAGAGACCAATGGGGAGGGGTTGGAACCAGAATACAACTTACTACCAGGGTGGACCATACAAGGACAAATACAAGATACAAACAGAACATTGGTAGAGCATAATAACAAGGAAGAATGTAATAATATTGATAATATTAATGTGAATGGGATAGTACACAGTTACAATGATTTTAAAATTTACAACTATTCAACTTTAACATTGAATAAGGCACATTTTGATCTTTTGTCTAAAGGGATGAAATACACTTTATTTTCGATTAGTGGATAATCTTTGTGAAGTAAAGTTGTTCACAAGGAAACTCAATTTGTCAATTATGTTTAAGGATAAGTCCAACAATGTAGAACAGGGTACAGATACTAAGGCATACAAGTTAAAGAAAAAAAGTACATTTGTGCCACCAATGCATACACATGTGGAGATATATGAAAAACAGGTGATTAAAGAAATATATAAACTTAGAAATAAAATAAGTACAGAAAAAATACACCATAATCTCACAATAGAAGAGAAATAAATACTAAAAAACTTAAGGGGGACAATAATATACATGTAATGAAGCCTGACAAGAGAGGTGGAGTGGTCATTTATGATACACTTGAATATACTAACAAAATGTTTGACATACTAATACAGTCGGGTAACTATAAAACTGTTTCTATCAATGAGATCAATATAGCTTACCAACGCATAGACTCATATATAGAGGCATTTTGGATAGACAGTAGGATTACTTCAGATGTGTATGATTTTTTAAAGTACAGTACCTGGTACTAGCCACATTAGTGGGTATTCCCAAAATACATAAAGATATGAATGACCCTCCATTTACACCCATTGTATCAGGCAGTCATTCCAAAACGTTTCCATTAGGGGTGGCAGTGGATACTTGGTTGAAACAGATTTATATACAGATTCCACATTTGGTTAAAGATTCTTGGGAATTTTTAGGTAATTTTCCCACTTATATTGAATAAAATAGATGTCTATATGTAACAATAGATGTAATAGATCTGTTTTCATGCATTCCGAAAGATTTAGGATTAGAAGCGGTTTGTAATAGTATCAGAAAATATACACATATAGGATGGGAAAATCGTTTGTTTGATTATGGAGTCTATGTCTATGGTATTGGACCACAATTACATTTATTTCGAAGGTGAGCATTATAGACAAAACAGGGGTGTTGCGATGGGTTCAGCGTGTGTGCCAATATTTGCAAATTTAGTTATGTTAGATTGGGAGGAGACTGTTGTATTTCCCAACACTATGTTCAAGCATGTGAGACATTATTCCAGATTTTTAGATGATATTTATATCATATGAGAAGGGAGTTCAGATGAACTTGATTCATTTATAACATTCTTGAATTCTAGTAGTGAATTTTTTAAATTCACACATTTGGTTAGCAGAAATGGTATAGATTATCTGGATACGTTAATTTCAAATGATGAAAAAGGATTCAAATCTCATATTTATAGAAAGAGTACATTCTTTAATGATTACCTACAGTATACGAGTAATCATCCTAGAAAACAGTTGTACAATATATTTAAAGGGCAATGCATAAGGGCAGCCCGTATGACATCCAGGTATGAGGAAATGGTGGACGAATTAGAATATATAACTGAATTATTTAATGAAAGAGGTTATAATAAGGAAATGATGACAGATATTAAACACTATGTCATTCAAGAATGGAGAAAAAATATACACCATTATTAAGAACGTACAAGGGAGAGAATAGAAATAGTAACATTAAAGAAGTGAATGGCACAGGAGTGAAATACCAAAGTGCCTGTGTACTTGAATATGGTCCCCATGTATACCAGATTAAGAAAATTATGGGAAATAATTGGAAAACATTAATGGTGGATGATGAACTGAAAGAGTTAGTAGGCAATAAACCACACTTTGTGTATAAGATGGAATGTAATCTTAAGAAACTTTTGGAATGAAGAGGGATGAATAAAGAGGTGAATACAACTAATAGTAACAACAAATTGACTAGTAGATGTGGAAGTTGCAATCAGTGTTGTGTTATAATGGAAGAAGGTGAAACTATCTTAGACAATATAAACAACACTAAAATAAGATTTAGACAGGGTAATTGCAACACGAATTATGTGATTTATATGGCAAAGTGCAGTGCATGTCCTGGATACTATATAGGAAAAACAGAAAGACCTTTTAAAAACCAAATATATGATCACCTTTATAGTATTAAGAAGAAGGATTGCAACAACGCACTGTATAGACATACAGAAAAGTATGGAGAATTGCACAAATTTGGATTTGCCATATTAGAACATATAAAACATAATCCAAAAGGAGGTAATAGGAAGGAAACCTTGGGGTTTAGAGAAGTATGGTGGCAACTGCATACAGATGCATCAACTCCACCAGGTATGAATGACTATATATCAATTAAACCAATATTAACTATAAGATTATAATGTGAAGTACAAGGGACAGAGTATTAGATTTATGCAGAATTTACAGTGTTACTATTATTAGTACAGTATAAGTAAGAAAAGTTGTATTAGAAATAATGGTATTTACAGTTATTTTAATAAGTAGGTTTCATCATACGAATTGTCGATATGTTTACAGAATTGTACAACAGTTATTTAATGTATACAAGTGTCATTTATATAATCATTTTTTACATATCCGATGCCCAGTTAATACTCAACCCAAACAAAACTAAACTACTCATCTTCCAACCCACCAAACATACTCAAAACAACTCTCACTTTAACATCACAGCAAAAGATAACACCACTATATACCCAATTGAACACACCAAATTGCTAGGAGTGGAAATAGACAATAAACTAAAAGTTGACATTCACATATCCATGACCATAAAAAAAGTCCACAAAAAACTAGGAGCGCTATACAGAAATAAGGAACTTCTCACCAAAGCAGAAAAGATTTCAGTAGCAAATTCCCACCTTATCTCCACCCTACTTTCTGCCTCTCCAATATATACCAACCTAAGGCAATGCGATCTAAACAAGCTAGAGACCTGCTACAACAAAATCACCAAATTCCCCACAGGGGCATCCTACCGTAGTCACCCCTGTCTCTCACTTGCTGAACTGGGCTGGCTTGAACTCCCTCACCTCCTTCAATGGTATCAACTCTCACTCACCCACAAACTCGTAAACCATCCACTAAATGTCACATCCCTCCAGAATCTAATCCAACCCTATCACACCACCAGACCACTAAGATCCAGTAACAAAAATCACTTGCAGATCACTAAAGCCAATAACTCTGCTCATGAAGCACTATTCTCTTGCACCAAAGCCAAATTATGGAACTCCCTCCCACCCACAATTACCTCCATACCATCATGCACCCACTTCAAAACTTTAGTAAAAGCGCACCTAAAAACATGCTGGCTAAGCCCTTGCAACTCCCACTCTAATATCACCCACTTCATCCAAACACTACCTTTCTTTCCACTCCACTAACTACCTTGATTATAGCAAGCTCAGACACACATAAGCCAGTACTTATTATACAGCAGGAACTTCTTCTTGTAACATTTGTTAATGTCTGTTATGTACTTCACAGATAAAGACTCTAGTTGTCTACTGATGTACTATGTTCTTCATCTGTAAATATGTTGTAAGTAATTGCTATGTAAATTGTTAATCGTTATGTAATCCAATGTAACTACTGTCTGTTTATTTTAACTGTGGAGCTTTTCTTCCAGAGCCTCCGCTGAAAATGAACCTACGTCCAGTCGGACACTCCCGGTCAACAAATATAAATAAATAAATAAAAAAAACAAAAATAAAATATATTATTTATATATATTTTTTACATTTTGTCACATTTTTGTATAACAAATATTTTTTTCATATCTTTAGAATGTACGTATATATGAGAATTTAAATAGAGAATTACAACCCTATAATAGAAGGTAAAAAAATGTAGTATACATTTTTAGGTATATATACTTTTACTATATTGTGTATTAATTGATTTTAAAAGTGTAACATAGGATAAATATACAAAGACATACATTTAGTGATATCACTCTAAGGGCGGACCATTTTTTGAATTTTTGGTTACTTAAATGTTTGTCAAAGCTGTTAACATTGTTCTGATGAAGCCCACATATAGTAGGTGAAATCGCTTAACTATTTGAACTTTGTGTAACTTGATGAATTACATTTTAGCTCGTTTTTAAATAAAAAACATATCTACAGGTGTGTGCACAGCGTTTCCTCTGTGACAGTAACGTTACATTTAATATTCAGGCTTTGTTTGGGCCCAGTGTTTGTGGAGGTTGTGTGTCTGAGCACATATTCAAGGATATATTGGTTTAGCCAAAGCCATTAGGCATTTCAGTGAGAGAGGATTGTTTATGGTCATTGTAGCATCTGTTTGGCTTGTTTGTTCTGATCTCTTGCCAAGGAGAGTGTCATATAACTTGTTTACAGTTAAAAGCTTTCTCTAGAGTCTCCTTTATCTGTTTAAACCTTTCATTTTAAATGCGCACTGCTGCTTTTCTGCTCTGAAATATTTCTGCAGTTTGTTTCTGCCTAAGTAGTGTGGGTATTTGTAGCATTGTCCGTATTCAGGCTTTTTTTGGGCCTAGTGTTTGTGCAGGCTGTGTGTCTGAGCACATGCTCAGGGATATCTTTATTTAGCCAAAGCCATTAGGCATTTCAGTGAGAGAGGATTGTTTATGGTCATTAGCTGACTGGGGTCACCTAGACTACAGATTAGAGTAAGCACCTCATTGATTCTTTCAAGCTTTTTTTTTAAGTTGTCTCAGGTTTCAACTTTCTGTTACCTCAGATGTTAAGTTTGTGAGTTTTTCTGCCATTTCACACTGAGCTAATCGAAGGAAGGGCACTGAGCAAACTTGGATCTATAATATATAACATTAAGTATCCTGTTTTTTGCTTATTTTGTTTTGAGTTATTTATAGCACTTTGTCTACTGCATACTTTTCTAGCTAGTTTCACAATGTGTGAGGTATAAACTGGAAATTGTCCACTTTTATTTAGCATCTGTTTGGGTTGTTTGTTCTGATCTCCTGCCAAGGAGTGTCTCATATAACTTATTTGCAGTTAAAAGCTTTATCTAGAGTCTGTTTTATCTGTTTAAAACTTTCATGTAAAGACTCACTGCTGCTTTTCTGCTGTGAGAAACATTTCTGCAGTTTGTTTCTGCCTAAGTAGTGTGGGTATTTGTAGCATTGTCCATATTCAGGCTTTGTTTGGGCCTAGTGTTTATGGAGGCTGTGTGTCTGAGTACATGTTCAAGGTTATCTTGGTTTAGCCAAAGCCATTAGGCATTTCAGTTATTGGGATTGTTTATGGTCATGGCTGACTGGGTTTACCTGGACTACAGCTTAGAGTAAGCACCTCATGGGTTATTTCAAGCTTTTTTTAAAAGTTGTCTCAGGTTTCAAATTTCTGTTTCCTAAAAATTAAGTTTGTGAGTGTTTCTGCCATTTCACACTGAGTTAATCGAAGGAAGGGCACTGAGCAATTTTGGATCTATAATATATAACATTAAGTATCCTGTTTTTTGCTTATTGTTTTGAGTTATTTATAGTAATTTGTCTACTGCATACTTTTCTAGCTAGTTTCACCATCTGTGAGGTAATAACTGGAAATTGTCCACTTTTATTAATCATCTGTTTGGGTTGTTTGTTCTGATCTCCTGTCAAGGAGTGTGTTATATAACTTGTTTGCAATTAAAAGCGTTCTCTAGAGGCTCCATTATCTCTTTAAAACTTTCATTTAAAGGCTCTCTGTTCTTTTCTGCTGTTAGAAGCATTTCGGCAGTTTGTCTCTGCCTATGTAGTGTGGGTATTTATAGCATTGTCCATATTCAGGGTCTGTTTGGGCCTAGTGTTTGTGGAGGCTGTGTTTCTGAGCACATGTTCAAGGATATCTTGGTTTAGCCAAAGCCATTAGGCATTTCTGTAAGAGAGGATTTTTTTATGGTCATTGGCTGACTGGGGTTATCTGGACTACAGCTTTGAGTAAGCACCTCATTGGTTCTTTTAAGCTTTTTTTAAAGTTGTCTCAGATTTCAACTTTCTGTTACCTAAGAAGTTAAGTTTGTGAGTGTTTCTGCCATTTCACACTGAGCTAATCAAAGGAAGGGCACTGAGCAAACTCGGATATATAATATATAACATTAAGTTTCCTCTTTTTTTTGCTTATTTTTTGTTTTGTTTTTTTTAGTTATTTATAGCACGTTGTCTATTGCAAACCTTTCTAGCTAGTTCCACTGTGTGTGAGGTATTAACTGGAAATTTTCCACTTTTATTAAGCATCTGTTTCAGTTGTTTGTTCTGATCTCCTGCCAAGGAGTGTGTCATATAACTTGTTTGCAGTTAAAAGCTTTCTCTAGATGCTCCTTTATCTGTTTAAAACTTTCATTTAAAGGCTCACTGCTACTTTTCTACTGTGAGAAACATTTCTGCAGATTTTTTTTTTATTTGATTTGTTTGGGCCTAGTGTGGGAGGCTGTGTGTCTGAGCACATATTCAAGGATATCTTGGTTTAGCCAAATGCATTAGGCATTTTAGTGAGAGAGGATTGTTTATGGTCATTGGCTGACTTGAGGTCACCTGGACTACAGCTTTTGTAAGCACCTCATTGGTTCTTTCAAGCTTTTTTAAGTTTTCTCAGGTTTCAAGTTTCTGTTACCAAAGTAGTTAAGTTTCTGAGTGTTTCTGCCATTTTACACTGGCTAATCGAAGGAAGGGCACTGAGATCTATGATATATAACATCAAGTATCCTTTTTTTGCTTATTTTTTGAGTTAGTTATAACACTTTGTCTGCTGCATACTTTTCTAGCTAGTTTCACTGTGTGTGAGGTATTAAGTGGAAACTGTCCACTTTTATTAAGCATCAGTTTGGGTTGTTTGTTCTGATCTCCTGCCAAGGAGTGTTTCATATAACTTGTTTGCAGTTAAAAGCTTTCTCTAGAGGCTCCTTTATCCATTTAAAACTTTCATTTAAAGGCTCATTGCTGCTTTTCTGCTGTGAGAAACATTTCTCCAGTTTATTTCTGCCTAAGTAGTGTGGGTATTTTTAGCATTGTCCATATTCAGGCTTTGTTTGGGCCTAATGTTTGTGGAGGGTGTGTGTCTGAGCATATGTTTAAGGATATCTTGGTTTACCAAAGCCATTAGGCATTTCAGTGAGAGGGGATTGTTATATGGTCATTGGCTGACTGGGTTTACCTGGACTACAGCTTAGAGTAAGCACATCATTGGTTCTTTCAAGCTTTTTTTTTAAGTTGTCTCAGGTTTCAACTTTCTGTTACCTAAGAAATTAAGTTTGTGAGTGTTTTCGCCATTTCACACTGAGTTAATCGAAGGAAGGGCACTGAGCAATTTTGGTTCTATAATATATCACATTAAGTATCCTGTTTTTTTTCTTATTGTTTTCAGTTATTTATAGCACTTTGTCTACTGCATACTTTTCTAGCTAGTTTCACCGTGTGTGAGGTATTAAGTGAAAATTGCCCACTTTTATTAATCATCTGTTTGGGTTGTTTGTTCTAATCTCCTGCCAAGGTATGTGTCATATAACTTGTTTGCATTTAAAAGCTATCTCTACAGGCTCCTTTATCGCTTTGAAACTTTCATTTAAATGCTCACTGCTGTTTTTCTGCTGTGAGAAACATTTCTGCAGTTTGTTTCCCACCCTCTGTCCCTATTCGTATGCTCTTATTATAATTGGTGGCTTTGCAGTTGCCCGCCCCTAATGTAAATTTGATCTGGGACACTCCTCCCAGCCATGTGTTATTACCTCATTCTACCTAATACAAGGAGAATATTTGAGAAGGCCAATCCACTTAGTTTCTGCTTCTCCTTTCTCTCTTTCCACATTAAAAAAAATATTGTCTAAGCATGTTTCCTGCCTTTGCTGTAAATAGTCTAGTCCAGATACAGATTTGCTGTATCCAAGACTTTTTGTAAGCTCCTGAGAGACCAAGCTTTTTTGTGTTGGAGGGAAGCCTTCTAGCTTAATTTTGTTTCTTAGAACAAGCCAGTTTTTTAGTTTCTGCACTCAAGTCTGTTTCTTTGACCACAGCACTTGTTCAGAACTCGTTGTAAGCACTAAATAAGCTACAAATTACTACATCACTCAACTTTCCTCACTTGACTAGAGGAAAACAGTTTTTAGTACTTAATAAATAAGCACCTATCCAGGCATGTCTAAGGGTCAGCTCCCAGTGTTTTCTCCTGTATACCTGATGAATCTGGGCATCTTGGGGCAATGCAGCAATTGTCTCATGTACACAAAGAATCCTCTCCTCCTACCACCCAACACTACAACCTGTGAGAGATGCACTTATATAGCCAAACTGGAAGCAAAGCTCTATTCACCCAAGACTGGACTAGACAGTCAAGAGAAGACGATAAACACTTGCACCACAAAACTCTCACAACATAGTCCATCAAAACCTACACCACCAAAACACACACACAGAAACACAAAACACATGCCTATATTTCCACAGGCTCTCAGTAAAAACCTGCCCAAGCAACAGGGACCTCCAAAGCAGAAACGCAAGGAACCTCCACCCCCAACACAACCCAAATGACACATAGCCCACATACTCACTGTGCCACTCAACCATAGCCCATAAGACATAACAATGTACCCAACACTCTAGTCATAGGTGATGCTATATTAATGCACACTGATGCTCCACTCACCAGGCTAAACAAGGAGAAAGTTACTGTTAGTTGCCTGTCACGTGCCAGGATCCACCACATAACACATGCACTCAGGTCACTCCACAACAAGTACAAATATGACTCTGTCCTTGTCCATGTTGGTGTGAATGAACCGAGACATACCTCCCTGGAGTACATGAAAAGGGACATGGAAGAACTGTCCAATCTTGTAGCTCGGGCAGGTAGGACCCTGGCCATGAGTAGCATCCTGCCATCACCCAGAATGATACCACAGTACAAGGACAAAATGATTAACTTCAACAATTGGCTAAGCTTCTGGTGTCATTCTAAGGGGATCCATTATCTGTCTTTCTGGGATGACATGATGGAGAAACCACGATGCTTTGCCAGGGACTGCCTGCACCTTGTTGCATCTGGGATTCTGGATACTGGCTAAGGCTCTAGCCACTCCTATAGTGCCTTTTTTAGGCAAGGTTCAAATGAAAAATTCACCACTGTCACAGGTACAAGCAAGCAAAATCTGAGGGTATTGTTACTCAATCCTAGAAGTCTAACCCTCAAACTGCACTCACTCGAGGCACTCCTTAAAATAGAGAACACCGGCATCTGTGCAGTGACAGAGACCTGGTTCAAGGTTCTAGAGAGTACCCCTGCATTACCAGGCTATAATTCATACCACACCTTTTGGCCACCTAACCTGGACCAAAACACTAAAGGCAGAGGTGTGTCCATATTCATTAAGGATATCCACACCTCCAGGCTAGTTACTCAGCATAATGCATCTGAGATTATCCAAGTGCAATGAACTCTGGGCAAGACCACAATACAAATTGGAGCTTGATACAGATCCCTAACCATGCCCCTGGATTCCCACTCCTCATTTCTTGATACACTGGAAAATATTAGGCTACAACCTAACACCCTAATAATGGGCGATTTCAACTACCCCACCATTAACTGGGAAAACTACTCATGCACCAACTCTTGTGCTCAACGTTTTCTGGAATTCATAAATTCCAGTGCCTTGGATCAACTTATCCACACCCCCACCAGGGGCAGCAATATCCTACACATGGTCATTACCAACATGGGGTCAAGTGTTCGTTGGTCAGATCTGACCACAAGCTTATCATCCTAGGCATGCACATCCTACCCCCACCACCCATTAGGGAAACCACCATAAAACTTTTCTCCAAAGCCAACTTCATATTTCTTAAGACAGAAGTGGCAAACTTAACGACACCCATGCTGATGGACAGTAGAGGTATGACTGCTGAATCCTACACAGATGCACATTATAAGCACTTACACGAGTGTATGGATCATGCAATCTCTAACAGGACCAAGATGCTATCCTCCAAAAAAAGGAAGCTAATCTGGTGGTCCCCTGTCATAAACAAACTCTACAAAAGAAGAAAGAAAATGTTGCAAAAAAGAGTTAAATCCCATGATTGGAGGAAGTCCCTGGTCAGCCTCAGTAAGAAGCTGTGATCCCTCATAAAATCCTCCAAAGCTAGTCATGAAAACAAAATCATCACTGATTATAAAGACAACCACAAAACATTCTACAGCTATGTCAAGAATCTCAATGGCAACACTCAGATCTGCTCTGAGTTACAGCACAATGGCACTAAATATACAGAACCAATTGATATTGCCAACATCCTTGCAGATAGGTTCAGTGCTAACTTTACCCCCCTCTCATCCCCTAAAGGTCCCATCTCTATACCGGAAGAATGCAAAGTTCCTGTAATCACAGCTGCACAGATAGAAAGTACACTCTCCAAAGCCAAGAACACAGCATCCATGGGACCTGACAACATCCCAGGCTGCGTTCTACATGAACTACAGAATGAACTGGCACCCCACCTAAGTACCATGTTGAATCATAGCCTCACCTCAGGCTATGTGCCCACTGAATGGCACACAGTGACGGTTATCCCACTCCACAAAGGGGGAGCCACCATAGACCCCAGGAACTACTGCCCCATTAGCCTGACGAGCTTGGTCTACAAGGCTATGGAATGTATCATCATGGAACTTATAAACAATGACATTGGAAATCTCCACACTCTAGACCCCACCCAGTTTGGGTTTCTAAAAGGTATTTCATGTCTCCTAAAACTGATAGACTTCTTTGAAGTGGTCACCAAAGCCATATATGAGGGTAAGGTGGTTCACACAGCCTATCTAGATCTTGCTAAGGTATTCAACACCATCCCCCACTCTGGAATTATAGATAAACTCACTAAACTAGGTATAAATCCCTATGTCACAAGATGGGTTGCCAACTGGTTCACTGACAGAACCCACACTGTGAAAGTAGCAGATTCCAATTCCAACTTCAGACCAGTAACAAGTGGAATACCACAGGGTTCAGTCCTGGGTCCTCTCCTGTTTGGTATCTAAATCTCTGAAGTACAGGCTAACACAAAAGGTCTTTGGCTAACGAAGTTTGCAGATGACAGCAAACTAGGAGCCATAATCAAAACTCCAAATGATGTGGACATCCTACAAAAGGTCCTCGTGGAGACAGATGCCTGTTGTCAAAGCCATGGCCTCAAGCTCAATGCCAAAAAGTGCACTGTCATCCATTTTGGTAAAAACTCTGTACCCATGAACTACCACATAGGCGGTAGTCTATTTAACACTGAAAGTGTGATAAGAGACCTCAGGGCACAGGTAGACAGCAGTCTCTCCTTTGATAATCACATTGCCACAGTAGTCAGGAAATTCTTCTACATGGCACACCTCATCACAAAGGGTTTCTCATCCAGGAAAAAAGAGGTCATTGTTCCCCTCTACTTGTCACTCATTAGACCCATTAAAGAGTACAACGACCCTTTTGGTATGCACCTCATAAGACTTCTACAACAACTGGAAAGGCCGCAGAAATACCTCACAAAGAGGATTACTGGCCTCAAACAGATGCCCTTCGCAGACCGTCTAAAAAAACTGCAGCTTTACTCCATCGCATATCGCCTACTCAGAGGTGATCTATGCCTAACATACAAAGCTATGTCAAACCCAGAGCTTGTAGACATGCTCCACTTAAAGAAATCCCAATCCCACCGAGCTACACACTCTAGGGACCTAAACCTTGTCACCACAATAAACAGAACATGCTGGAGGGATAGATTCCTGCCCCAGAGACATCCCATACTCTGGGACAAACTACCTATCTATATAAAACAAAGCTCTGCATTAGCACTCTTCAAGAAAAATCTTGATGATTGGATGGGAGATAGGAAATTCACCCCAGGGATCACTTCTGTGGCTCTGCTCAACAGTGGCCCAAGAAAATCATTTTCTTGGGTGGCGAAAGCCAGGGTACCTTTTGGCTAGGCTTATATAGGCCCTAGAGCCAATAGCCTAGTACCTACCTATGAACCTCTGAACCTATGAACAACATACACTGTGGAGACAGGCCAACAAACAGGAGGGGGATGTTCCAGACATGACTACATAATGTAAATCTTGCTCTTCTGCATTTGAAGTAATGTTGGTTTAAAAGGGCTTGTGTGGATATGGCTAGTCTACATGATTTAATACCTGTCATGACAGTGTTATGTGTTTGAGGAAACTCCCACCTATAGGGCTATCTGCAGACTGGCCAGTGTTTTGAATCTTACATGTGTTATATTACTCACAGATTACCTATCTTTAGAACTGTAGAAGCATAGTCTAGGGATTGCAGTCAGTACATGGTGACAGCCATGAGAGTTAATGACTTCATATCCCTCATAGGATATATGTCACAACAAACCCTGTTACACCAGTAAATGTATGAGGCTATCGCAGTAACATGTCAATATTGGCCCTGTATTTATGCCTCCAGCCACAACTCCATCAACCTTTGTACATATGTCATGCAGTAAGAGGTGCATATGTTCAGTACACCATTATTTATTGACATCATACCTGATAACAAGCCAGTGAGCTATCAGACTGCTAGACATGTTATGTATAGTAGGGGTTATATTTGAGGACAAAACCTGGAATTTCTGTCGTAGAGTGTACAGTAGTGAGATCTGTGTACTTATGTTGATTGTCGACAGTGTGTGTATTGCAAATATGTACCTTGGCCTGTGTACAGACTGTGGTAAATGCCATTGTTCTTGGTCCTGTTCTGTCTGATGTTGCATGCTGCTCCTGTGTATGCTACCCTATCGGTGTACATGTTTGTAGGGCCAAACCCACACATGTCCCGTACGACAGTCAGACATCGGAATACACTGTGTATTGGCCCAGTATATGTAGGGTAAGTGTGTGAGTGGCACATATGAGGATGGTGTTGATCAGACAGTCCATATACTGTAATATTAAGCATGCTTACCATATGTGGCTGTAGCTGTGTTCAGATTGGTTGTGGGTATGCGCTTTCACACAGGTGTCTGTTACTCTGTGCTGTGACATGCCTGTAGAGCCTGCTATATTTGCTATATTCCCTCATAAGAAATGTAGGCCAGTGTTGTGGCAGTCTACCTGTAGTTTGCACAGTGCTTTGTGACATGCCTAGCAGCTCAGTGTACTTACCCAGTGTGATGTTATGTCCAGATATTTGTCAGATGTACTGCTGCCGGGCCACCATAACTGTCGTGTATTTCTGAAAAAGCAGTGGGATGCTGTACAGATGTATGTCACTAACTAGTGGGTAGTATGTGGGCATGTGACCTCTGCTCCACAAGTTATTATGTGTTAGCATATATATTCCAGTATTTATGTGATATACCCATTTACATGGCTGCTAACAACCACATTGTCAGGCTTAGTCCACACGTCTCACACTAAGGGGCTCTGTGTATACCTCTGGACTGACCAGAGTGTGTCAGACTGCCCACATTTATTGGTCATATCTCTGCTGTATTCCACAGGACAATTACTATGATATCTGTGGTACTGTACTATGATGACCTTAGGATGTCTGTCAGTAACTGATGTCAATAGCAGATGTGACCTCCCACACACATTTCTGTTAAGACAACCCCTGTTACAGTAGCAACAGTCTACATTTATACCTGCAATACCTACATGACATCCGCTTGCACTAAGAGGTTGCGACTATTGGTGCTGAGGTATGACTCCACTCCATGTTCTGGACATAGGTTAAACATATATGTGTATATATATATATATATATATATATATATATATATATATATATATATATATAGATGCATGCACATATACATATATATATATATCAGTGTTATCAATGTACCAAATATATATATATATATATATATATATATATATATATATATATATATATACATATACACACATATATGATATACACACACACATATATATATATATATATATATATATATATATATATATATATATATATACAGAGAGATCTATATATGGCCATATATATAATGCAACGTACAGATACATATATATAAATGCATATATATGAATATATATATATGTGTATGTATATATATATATATATATATATATATATATATATATATATATATGTGTGTATCCATATCCTTGTTATGTGTAAACATTACTGTTGTGTATAGCTTCCCAGATGAATCACACTGTATTTATCTGATATGTGTATAGTTAGATATAACAACATATGTGATTCAACAGTATTATCGCTAACAAGTACTACGCCAATGTAGAAGTCATAGTAGTTGTTCAATACTATTTAGTATGTGTACTGGCAGATATAGTAGAAATACAGCAACTAATTTCACAGCTGTGATGGCTTAGTAGTTAACTGCTGTGATTATAGTGTACAGGGTTTTGGGTTCAAGACCTGCAAAGGTTGTTTATTTTGTTGCGGGGCAGAACAAGGGCTGTTTGATACAGAGTGGTTAAGGCAGTTTTGAGCAGCTTTAAGTGGATTTGCATGGGTTTGCGTGACGGTAAGCGCTGCTAACATATGGTTAAACGTACAGGCACTTACAATGTGAAAGCTTCGCTTACCAGTGCACAAATGTGCTTATCATTTATATCGCAACAATGCTGACACCTGCTAAGCATGGCTCAGCCCTGGTAACCAGTGCTCACATTTTGGTCTGATAAAATAGCAGGGTAATGGCATCTGTAATAAGTGTATTTAATGCCATGTACATAACATGCATCTATGTGCTGTCATTACAATAGCAAGGGGTGTGAGTTTACTGTCTGGGACACTTGAGTGCATATGGCTTGTATAACACTCTTTTCTGTTTGAATGTGTTACATACATGGGTAGTGTCCCAGGTTATATGCAGTCACACTGGCATGTAGTGTATCAGTACATTACTAATGTTGACAGTGCTTTCCCAAGTAAGTAGATTGTAGATTGTAGTACTGCAACCAAACACCCCTGCATGCAAAGATGGACTGAGTCCTGAATGTCGGGTTACTGGTGTGTGAGCTGTGTCTCATTAAATATTTCCTACTGGATAATGATCTGACATGTGGAAAATAACTGTTGACTACTGTGTGTATAGCACATGTCAGTGAGGGCTGCCTTCACATAGTAATGGCATACCTATGGGTGTCAGACGTCTGTCTTTCAACACATTCATCCTAATGCATAGCTAGTTGGCTAGCTTATGTCTGTCTGTCCTCTGTTCAGATGTGCAGATGGCAGGTATCCATCCTGGCTACTTACAGGCAATCTATGCTTGACTAACACTGACATGTCTGCCCAGCTATGTTATGAATGCCACAGGTAGGAATCCACACCCTGTATACACCACATGCCATGGATACGTCAACTACACTACCACAGTCAACAGAATCTGCAAGAGGCACCCAGATGATTGGCTGATGCATGTCATTCTCATCCTGAGGATCACCCCTGTGGTATCTTTTGATAGATGGCCTGCTGGCACATGGCAGGTGGCATGATACCACTGTACACACATCCCCTACACTTCCCATCTCTCCATGGACAATAGCCTGGAACACACCTATGAACACCTGCACTGATGCACCCCAGTACTGACAAATGTGTATGTGTGCATTACTGAGAATATCAGTGCCTGTGTGTTTGTATACCTGTAGTTGAGAATACCCTGAGGCCCTTCACACCCACCACACCCCCCATTGCCATAGTTAGATGTGGCTGCTGCTGTACTGGAGATTACATGTACCTTGTTATACTCTTCTCCCTACGGGCTACCTGGGCCTTGCAGTACCAGCACAACACTGTTGTACAAATGGGTTGATAGGCATGGGATACAGACTGAGTTCTGGCAAGTGTGTGTATGTGTGCATGTGTTTATATATGTAGGGTACAGCAAACTGAGGCCACATTCTCCTATTACAATATGCATTTCAACACAGTATTAGAGATAGTGATGTTGCTGACCATAGGAGAGGCATGACAATGCATCACCCTACTATGCCTATGGCATGTGCATTAGATGCATGTCCCTGTAGTAGCACTCATTGGATGGACAAGGGACTGTATTGCAGTCCTGGTCAATGTGTGTTGGTGGGGTGTGGGTTCTGGGTATACTGTCTTTACACCATGATACCCTGGTACATGTCCCATGTTCCACTGTATGGGGACCACTGTCACCATCAACCATACAGGTAATTGATAACACTATCTATCCCAGTTATGCATGTGCTGGATGCAACTTATCTGTAACACAATAGACACACTGACAAGGTAGTTAACACTGATAAGCCCAGGTCTCTCAGATTTGTGTCTGACTGTTATGTGTTTGTCAATGTGTATATGATGGTATGTCACACTATGTAGTGTCCATACACAACCATTACATCCCTCATTACCATACTGTACAGGCCTGAGGATGTTTTTCATGTAACATGTAACCTGGAACACACCTCATCCTACAAGCTGTGTGGTGTGTGCAATTAAAGCAACACACATCAGTAGCACTACATACCTTGGTAATGGTCTTATCCCAGTGATGCCAAGTAAGAGTGTGTGTGTATGTGAAGGAATCTACTTCCGTTTGCAGAATATACATGTCCCAGGAAGTCATCTGTCCGATAACTGCCTGGCATACGCTAACATTTCACAGGTATCATCCTGTGGACGTACATTCCATCACAACTAGTGGTAGATATGTAAATGCTCTCTTCCCCACTGTGTAGGTGTGCAGTGATACTAGGGTTGGTATATATAGCTGTGTGTGGCTCTTGTGGACACAGCTGCCATCATTGTAGTTACTTTTGAGTCTATCCCCCACTTAGCTGGCTGTAATACTGTACAGTTCATGTTAACAGGTTAGGTAGTTGTCTATCACACTATCTGCGGTCCTACAGTACCTCTCACCCTCCAAAGGGTAGGGCTGTGCCATCCACACCAGCACACCTATGTTTACCGAGTTGAGGATTACACTACATTGGGGAAGGGGACATATACCCTGCTAGTACCAATGTTAATGACATTAAACTAGTGGACTGTTTATTCCCCAATGTGCTGTTGTGCCTATTCTGGCTTGGTGGCATTACATAGGCTACAGTGTGTTCCTTGCACAGGTACATACATCCATGTGTACAATATTGTCTGTGTATTGCATCATCACCAAAGCCTCTGTGTTTGTTGTACACAAACATGTGGTGTGTACCACCCAGTACATTTACCATTGTCCACTGTAGAAGGGCTACTGACAGCAGCCACCATGCACTCTCCTGTATACACCACCCTCAGACCTATCAGCCATGTGGCACATGCAGTAACTGTTATACAGACCTGTGACATGTGTTCACCTGTATCCAGGATATGGCCAAGGTGTCACAACAGTGCCATACCACTTGAAGGATATGACAGTGGACCATCCTCCTGCTGACACATGGACCCTTACAACACAAACAGATTGCATTATGGAGACCACAATCACTCAGTGTTAATAACAGCTTTAATGCATCATGACTGGACAGCTACACTTCCTGACATGTAAGCATTAAACTTTACTGCTGACAACATGTTACACAGCAGTACATTGGTACACCATAGTAGAGTCACTGTGTGCATCAGGACTATATTAGCCTGTCCCTGCATCGATGTTATGGATGACAGGGATGTGGCACAGGTATCATCATATGCACAGGGTGTGTTGTTGGTTTTCCAGAGATCTAGGCTGAGCCATATGTTTGACACCATTTTTGTGAGTGAGGGGGCTTAATTATTGATATGGCCATGGTGATGTGGTATGTATAGGTATGGGGGTTGCTCTAGCTGTGTTTGTATTGTGTGTAGGTATGCAAGCACACAATTCTGCCATGTGGCTGCCCTATACAGATGTTTTTGGATTGGTGCAGACCATACCTGGCAGGGTGTGCAGTTCACCGCCTCTGGCCATGGACTTGAGAACTGTGCCTGCCAGGGGTTCCATGGGCACGTCTAGGTACAAGCCATGATATGGTACTCTCCCCTAATGATGACACATGTTCCCTGGAACCAGGTCCCTCCTGGGACTGGCCAGGGCCATGTGCACATGGCCTAGTGTGGTGTGGACAGCACCCCCCCCTGCAGTGCTGGGGCTAGTACTGCACTACGGGAGCAGCTTGGTGTCCTTGCATGTCCACGTCGACCTCCAGCTGTTGGTGTTGCAGGCCTACATTCATGTGGCCATCACATCACTCCTACCACATGCTTGAGAATGAACAATCCACGGTCAAGGAGTCCCATCATTTCACCCCACCATCTATCCATGACCTCTGTAAAATAACAGAGGGCACCTGCAAGATCACAAATGTTCTCAGTAACAGCTGAATGAGTAGCCCTCTGCACCCTCAGAACCTGTCTGGTGTACTGTTCCATACATGCCTGCGCCTCCATGACAACCTGAAACATGCATCTGGTGGTACCAGATGTGGCACTTTTGCTAGGAGCACGATGACCAGCAGCCCTCTAACAAGTGCCCCTGTACATCTGCCTATGTGGTACCCTGCTGGACATCTGGCTATGGCTGCTGTGTCCAGACAAATGTGCCATAGATACCACATTGACATGTTCCATGCCACCAACCACCAACTGTCCCTCTGCTATAGCCACTGGTGATGGGGTATGTATAGGCATTGTGACTGTGTGCAGGGATGGGGTGGATAACAGTGGGATGTCAAACAATGGCGCAGCTTCGGCCTCTGACAACCCTGTCTGTGCCTCAACACACCTGTCATAATTTTCAGTGTCTGTATGGACACCAACATCATATTGCCTGCAGGAGGGACCCTGACTCACCTCGCCACCTGTGAGGGGAAAACAAGAAACGCACTTTAAGACCTGTACATCATTGCTTAACAGTACACACACACACACACACACACACACACACACACACACACACACACACACACACACACACACACACACACACACACACACACCACTATAATACTTACCTGTCCCTGAGTTTACAGAGTGTCCCTAGTTTATTCTCTTAAGTTCCCCATCCTGCATCAGTCTTGGATAATTACAGTCGATAATGCCAATCATTAACATACCATTCTTCTAATTGCCTAGAAAAGTGATCACAAAACATGACCTCTTTGACTTGACTGGATTCGTTTTGTCAAATACTCCCTGATGTCATCCAGTGTTCACCCTGGGTTTGTCCAGACATCTTAAGCATGGCCCCCATATGTTAGGGGCTACTAAAGTCATTCAATAATGTCACACACTGGAATGTCATACATAACTGCTGTTCAGTAGATGCAAGATCTGTTGCTCTATTAACTTTTTATGTTGACTACAGTAATATTTGGAAACACTCTCTAGTGTTGTCTAGAAATTTCCCAATGCATCTGTAGTGCTGCATACATGAGTATTATTTCACCTTTCTGCTGATTGCAGTTATAACAGTATCCCTGGTGTCTAGTTTCCCTCCCAATGTATGTTCCATGCTACAAACCTTATTATAATATCAGCTGTCCTGAGATTACATGTCAGAAAAGTATTCCTGGTGTCTCATGTGTCTGTCCATGTCCATGTACTGCACAATTTCAAAGGGAAGGTGAGAGGTATGAACAACCCCACACTCACACGTGTATACATGGACACACACACAAACACACACATACATACACACATATGTCCTACATACATCAGTCCCCCTCCACTCCACCAGATTGCACTTACAGACAAAATAACTCAACAGCATGCAGTGCAGCTATAGTCAATTCATGCTAGCAACATTATACATCTCTGTGATGCATGGGATGTGTTAGTAGGTGATGCCCCCTCCCCTGGAACACACTGCACCCATGTACACAGTATTGCTGTGCACTTGTTCGGCACCCTGGCATGTACTGTGCACCATACCTCACAGGTGTACACACCATTGCTGAATGTGTATTATTGTGTCAGTTATGTTTGCTCTGCTGCTCACAGCCCCTGTGTGTTTGTCCGACACATACCTGGGATGATATGTGGACAGATGTCATTTGTGAATGCCTGATGTCTGATTTACAGATCTCATAATCAGTGGTGCATGTATGGCCAATATGATACAATTACACTGACAACTTTCAAACCTTACCATGGCTATAGGGAGTGTACACACCCTTATTGATATGATGCCCTCTTCCTTGATATGCCATGGGACCAGATTAATGCATATGTTAACATTACACGAATGTGATATGTGACATATGACCTGTGCAATCAAATGCAGTGTCAAACAAATGTGTTAGTTGTGCAGATGCTGATTGAGATGCATACACTTTGTGGGTGCATATGTGTGCATGCCCTTATCATGATGGTTTGTTGCACGTACTGTTATGTGTACTACAGCAGGAGTCTATATTACCAAAGTGAAAAACCCTATTCCCGAATACCTAAATGTCGACACCTATACCATGAACCACAAAAATCCCTAACGTACCAAAATGGCGAAAAAAGATATATCGAACTGTCATAGTCAGCCAACCCCACCACCCGCTACATACTACCTACCCAAAGAAAATAAATAAACCACACACATACACTAACCAAACCCTACTTCTAACCTAAGGTAAAGCACCAAAACCCTACCTCTAACCCTACACTAAACCCCACACTGCACAGCTAGTACTTGCTAGACATTCCTGTAACTCCCTCAGTGTTGTGGCATGTTACTAGGCAGCCTGCATGACCGGTTTGCAACATGTGACGTCATCTGTCATGAATGGCCGTCTATTTATTTTCTACATTAATCCTGTCCCATACATCCTCACCACATTCATGACTGCATTGTTTGCTATGGTATATACAATGATGGTGTATGGCTACATGTCAAACGCCTGGGTGCTACCTGTTGGGTATGAGAGCCATGCCCTGGCTTGTAAGATGTGTGCAAGCCATGGCTGCCTCTGTTGCAGGTAAGTGGGCACATTTGATGGCCAAATATCTTGGACAGCAGACCATTTATTGCTGTGGCATTGGGGACCTGTACTTGCTGGAAGGTCCATACTCATGAAGAATGCATACTGTCAATACCTCAACAGCTGCTTCCACTATATGTTATCTGGAGTGTATGCACACATATGCTTTCAGTCTTTGTGAAGGTATGTATTCCCCATATTTGCTGTCCTAACATAGGATTCCATATTACACATTCATTGCTCATGCTATGACCGCATTGCAGGTAGTAAGGGTTGTGGACTGCAGTATTGTGATATGCAGTAGTTTAGATCTGTAACAGTTGCCATTGTAATAGTGGTATATACACTGTTGTAGCACTGTATAAGGGTGATGTTTCAGACAGGTCCCTACTATAGGCCATTTGTCCCACCATTATGTTCATCTTTGTGCACACATTTTGCAATGATAGGATGTTAGTTATATTGCAGGAGTCTGACATACCCTTCAGATACACCATCATGGTGACACTGTGATGCAGTGCAGTTAACAGCAACAATACATGAACATGTACAGCATGCATTATAGTTATAGGTAGGTGTGTTAAATGTGTGCATGGATTATACCATGGCCATAACATGACCTGTGTTTTGGCAAACCTGAACAAACACCATACTCACCAGCTATAGGCTGCTGCCCTGGAAGTATACCAGAGGGACCTACATAACTGTGTTAGAGATATGATGTCAGTAGCTACACCTGTGGCATTGGTACAGATGTGATGTCAGTAGCCACACCTGTGACATTGGTACAGGGTGGGTGCAGCATTACAGTACAAACACACACTACTACAGATTATGCACATCTGTTTATTACTACAACACAGCAACAGACTATATATATTTAATCTCACATATGCATGATCTAACTCTAGAGATGTGGATAGATATGCAGCAGTGGTCTAGTGATGTGCTCTGTGGCCTTACCTGCATGCTTCTCTGTCATTGTGTGGGTAGCACCCACATCCACTATGCTGTCTGCCAGGTGTAGTGTTTGCAGTTGGGCAGGTGCCCTGAGGCTGGCAAGGAGCTCCTCAGCATGTTGGGGGGGCTGAATGCATGACCCCCCATTGCAAGCCAGTCCGCCTGACCGCAGCAGCATGCCGATGGGCATGGCAGAGTAGATCAGTGCATCGATGTCGGACCTGCTCATAACTGCGGTTATGCAGGCCGACATCGTCTACCCTGTGGACAAAATCATTCCACAGGGCAGTCCTCTCCTGCAGATCATGGGCTGTACGGCCAAACAAGGTGTTGTAATGCTGCATCAGATATGAGACGATGACATCATTCTCCTCCGCTATGTAAATTGGCAAGTGTTCCCTCAGCATATTGCCTGAAAGACATAAAGAGGGAAACAGGTCTGAGGACATCATTATAGTTGTTAATACATATCTCTGTCTCCCCCCCCACCATATCTGCAACAACAATCTGATCACACAACTCAACAGTTATGTCTACAGAAGACCTATCGTTGGGACATATATCATATTATACAACAATTTGTGCTATGTGTTTGTAGTCATGTTCCATGTTAGAACACTATCATTGTTGGCCTGTTATGGACAATGTCACCTGCATGCCATTGTAAGGGCCACTATGGTTCCATATATGCATGTGTTCTGTTTGCTATGTGACTGCTGCACATTTGCTGTTTTGTGTTAGTGGGGATATCTATGCATGCTGTTAGACAAAATCTGGGAATGTGTGGACTATTACTACCCACATATGTTCTATAGCAGTGACACAATAGCATGTTTGGGGAACAGTTGCCACCTCATCTGGCCATGTTACCAGGCCACATCACATGTGGGGCCCACCCTGGGACCTTCTCATCTACTGGTCCTGCACTAGCTTCAGGTGGAACCACCTCAGGAGATGGTATTCACTCCCCCCCCCCCAGGAGCACACACAGAGAGAATCCTGTCACCTGAAGTCAGGTCCTGGGTCTAGTGCATAGGGAGCTCCACAGAGACTTGGGGAATGTGCTACAGTACCTTGAGGCCCTCAGTACACACTCACAGGGTCCGCATGCTCCTCCTGCTCAGCCCCCAGCTCAGGCACCTTCAGGGCTGTGAAGCTGATGATGTGACTGCCCATGGGTGGGCAACTTGATCCCATTGTTTCCATATGGGGGCTCATGGACTTCCACATCCCAGGCAATACTTCCCATCTAGGGTGTTTACCCACCACATGTGTTCATAGGTTCATAGATTAGTACTAAGCTAACTGCCCTTGCGAGCCATTTTAAGCCTAGCCAATTATCCCTTGTGAGACTCAAACCCTGCACCTTGTGTTTGTAAGGCAAACACCTTAACCATTAGGCCACCCTCCCAACCCTAAATATACTGCCCCTGTATGCTGTCTTCTCTGTCTTCCAACCCAACCTACCTCCACAAATATACCTACTATCCTTCCCCAAATTAACAATCCCACCTTCACAAACAAGGGCAATGTGTTCCCAACATGTGGTTCACACCTGACATAACCATCCATTTTGCACCCACCTACTGCTGTATATATATATATATATATATATATATATATATATATATATATATATATATATATATATATATAGATATGTGTGTGTGTGTGTGTGTGTGTGTGTGTGTGTGTGTTTGTGTATTGATATGAGTGATGTTCCCTCACACATATCATGCAGCACTGTCATTCAACAGTAGGGGGATATGTATTTATATAAATATGTGTGTGTTTGTATATATGTAGACATACATACATATATATATATATATATATATATATATATATATATATATATATATATATATATAGGGTGCATTTAGACATCAGGTCCACACTCTCTAACTCTACTTCCTGCATAGCTTCACGGTTCTGCCTTGCTACAACACAGACAGGTGCCACATGTGGACACAGCCTAACATTAGGTGGGTATATATAGGGGCAGATTACAGGTAAGCCTATCACACACCTATGGCATTTGGCCATAGTACATTACACATTAACATGACTGTCCTGTAAGTGGTGGGCTCTGAAACTGAAGTGTCCATCATAATGGCATTACGTCCACCACCAGCTATTGGCCACACTAATATACATGGCTTGCAGTACACAACACACACTATGATGGCGTGCATCTTGTTCGTCAGTGCTGATATGCACAGTTGACAGGTATGGCTCACTGCCCACAGGGACAGACATTATTGTCCATACCAGTTGTTCAGCTGGACATCATTACAATAACAACACCTAATGGCACATATAAAACATTCCACATAATCTATCCCATTATTATGGACCAAGTACTACATTCAATTACATACATATATGCTTC